>NC_053391.1:586080188-586085188 GCF_905171765.1 Bufo bufo
AAATTTCTTATTGTGGGTTGTCTAATGAGTGGAAAAGCCAGTAGGTAAAAGTAGCAACAGTTCCTGCCTTGTGAGGATATTCTGGGTGGATAGGAGCAGCACAATAATGTGTCATCCGAATATCCAGTGCAATAAAAGAAATTACAGAGCTCGCATGGCTTTATCTTAATCCTGCAGAGCTTCAGTCTTTACTTCTAGTGGTTAATCTTCCTATAATGCCAGAAACACAGGCTGATGTACGCCCTGCCTATATGATTCTACTGAAGAGGTATAAAGGCCAGCATATAGCATATATATTACATATATAGATCATAACATAATGAGCCGAGGAAATTTAGACAGATAGATAGATGCATACATACAATAAACCATCATTTCACGTCATATGGAGATTTTAGAGCTATAAATGTATATGATAGATAGATAGATAGATATGATAAAGTGCACTGAGTAAATGTTAAAGTATATATATATATATATATATATATATGTATATATATATATATATATATATATATACACACTTCTATTTATTTTAATTTCTCTTTCTTCTGTCTCCACACTTTTGGCCGAAAAAATGCATCTCCTATATACATGATTTCAGTCAGTTGTACTATTGACATAATAGATCAGAATTGATCACACCCATGTCCCTTCCAATATGCTTTCCCTGCATAGTAGCTGACTGGCTCAGAGTCAGACAACCAATCCCAAACCTATCACTTGGCCAATACTAAGAATAGGAAGAAGCCCCATTGCGATCCTCAAAGAGAACAGATTTCAACACAGCAAAGCCGTTCTGAGCCTCCATATTGTCAGCACCATATCTGCTCAGTCCCTGGGCTATCAGTAACAACTGTTCTGAATATAACCTGGAATGCAGAGAACTGGGAACAGCTCTTTAGAAGGTGTATTTACTCTAGGTCTGGCTTTTGTATCTATTGTATTCTCTTTATTTCAATGTAGCAAACTAATAAGTGCTTCCCTAAACTATAACTATGTACCAGAGACTCAGAGGGCGAGAATGGAGAGACAGAGAAATACTCAGAAAGGCATTGTGAAATAATTGGGTATTAATGGAGAAATTATATGCATATGGTATATTAGTATGACAGGGAATGATGTATATATGCCTAAACATGTGACAGGGATATTTGCTAGTACGTGCAATATATATATATATTAGAAAAGGTAAGGCAGCACCAACCTATAAACAATACTGCGGGTGCAAGCTCAAAAGGGCAAGCTTACCCAAAAATCCAATCCAAAAAAATAGAGCAGCACTAATGTGGAAAATAGTGGTTTATTCACCCATTGGTGACGCAACGTTTCGGCTCCCACATGAAGCCTTTCTCAAGCTTGAGAAAGGCTTCATGTGGGAGCCGAAACGTTGCGTCACCAATGGGTGAATAAACCACTATTTTCCACATTATCCTGGAGTGCTGCTCTATTTTTTGGACTATATATATATATATATATATATATATATATATATATATATAGTCCAAAAAATAGAGCAGCACTCCAGGATAATGTATATCATATATATATATATATATATATATATATATATATATGATAGATAGATAGATAGATAGATAGATAGATAGATAGATAGATAGACTGACATTCACTACTTATGTACTATAGACGTGCACATAAAACAATTCAAATTTTTTTAGGGATGTTTTAATGTTAGATATACAAATGGATAGAACATAGATGAAGAGACGTGCATTTACTACATAAATATTTCTATACATATAAATACATAGAGCTGTAAATACATACAATAAACCATCAGTACAAGCCATATGGAGGTTTTAGAGCTATAAATGTATATAATAGATAGATAGATAGATAGATAGATGTAAATAGATAATAGATAGGTAAATAGATAGATAGATAGATAGATAGATAGATAGATAGATAGATAGATAGATACTGGAACATATATTTCTATTCATATGTATTCATCTTTATTATATTGCCAGATGTGACAATAATCAGATATGACATGTAGTGTTCAGTACACTTCCTTCTCTATATATCAGTATATATACAATGTATCCACCTCTGGCATATATTATTCTACAGACAGTCATCTACATTACACTCATATACTACGACTACCAGAAAATCTACAATTAGAGGGGTGGGCTGTATACCACAGAGTTAGACTCATTTCAGGTAAGAGTATTATTATTTCTTTTTGCTCCCTGGACATTTATACATTTATGTGTAGCAGTGTTGTATTGCAACAATTGTATATCCACCCCAGATCCTGAAGACTAAAGGGTTGGGGGATGGGTGCTGCCATGAGACATCTGTTTAGAACAAAAAGCTTCTTGGGTGAGCACAGTATTTTCCTATGTGTCCCTTTTAACCCATGATACAAAGGAAAGGTCCCTGGAAATGGAGTCTGGTAGATCCCTCCTGTACTAAGGGATTAAGCTCCTATAGTGGTAAGGCATCTTAATCCAGAAGAAGAGGTGATGCGTCTTAGAGAGGCTCTTGAAAACCTTGATGCTAAAACCCCCGTTCCTGTTTGTCTAGACACTAATTAAGAGCCCGTTTGTCTGGCATCTCCACCTTGACCTTGGCCTTCCACACATTTTTGAGGCCAAACAGTAAAAAATGTGGAATGCCCAGGACAATGGCAGCCGCCAGGGCTCTCTGGCTCTTCTCAGCATTTCAAATGGATGTCAGCAGCCCCCAGGACCTTGTCTGTAGGTCAATGGACAATGAAGAAGTTTACTATCGTCCCTGAATAATGTGATTTACCGTCACAATCAGAAAAAGAACTCGGCTATTTCCCTGTGCCAGGCACTAAAGGGAACCCCTTGTGTGGGGAGGGGCAGGAGGGACATTGTACTTGTCATAAATTGTATCTTGGCTGCAACATTCACATTCCTCAAGACAAGGATTCGGATTTGTGTCTTCATTCATTTACTTCAGTGTGGTCCATCACTCTCCATCACACCTCCACTACTCCTAGCATCCTCTGAGGCTGACTGTATTACATATGTTATATATGCTGGAGCCTCCTGCACTAAATGTCAGTCGCCCATCGCAGCTCCAATCTCAGCCACTCAGTGAAATCTTATCTGCGCCTTATGTATTTATAAAGCGACCTGTCAGAGAGGCAAATCACAACACGAGGGTATCATCTGTCACTACGACCCCCAGCATCCGACACTCTAGCCACAAGCACTATCACTATCATACAATGACATCTGTTTATTTATATATCTATTATCTATCTATAGATCAATCATATATCTATCTGTAGAGACAAGAGCTCAGGTGTTTTCTTTTGTCAGGTTTGTCTTTAATTTTTGAAAATTAAAAATATGTATTGTAACGGATGAATGGATTCTACCTATTTATATCTATCTGTCTATTTATATCTATCTGTCTATCTATCTATCTATCTATCTATCTATCTATCTATCTATCCATATTCTAAATGATGGTGAACAATACACTATATAGTGTTACCTAGACTAATTTATGTTATTCTCCATATCTATTTCTCTGTTATTTTTCTATCCACCTGTTATTTATCTATATATCTATCCATGTGTCTACCTATCAGTCTATTTATATATTAATTTATCTATCTCTCTCTTTTCTATCTTTTTACTAGCTATATATTATCTATCTATCTACCTATTTATCAGACTACTTGTATGTATTTTTATTTATTATATGTGTCTATCTATCGAAGTATCTATTTCTTTATTATTTACCCAGTATCTATCTATTTAATATCTATCTATCTATCTATCTATCTATCTATCTATCTATCTATCTATATCTATCTATCTATTTAATATCTATCTATCTATATCTATCTATCTATATCTATCTATATCTATCTATCTATATCTATCTATATCTATCTCTCTATCTATTTAATATCTATCTATATCTATCTATCTATCTATTTAATATCTATCTATCTATTTAATATCTATCTACAGAGAGGGAGACAGAGAGGGCTCAGTGTCTCAGAGCAGCATAGTTAAGTTTGTCACAATTGACCTAATCTTTGATTTAACATTGGAACAAGAAGAGAAGCAGAATGCTGGACTCGGCTCTGCTACATCTGCGGGGTTACACACTCTTTGATATCCGTGATTACAGACAGCGGGGTAGACTGGCATCATGAGGCAATATTAGTAGGCTGGTTTCCCATTGAAGGCATGGTTCTTGTTATATTTCTTGGTCGCCGTCCTTCTCCTTTAAGGGCCGGTGCCCGGGATCCTCCAGCGTGCTCCGCTGGCAGCAGCCCGGGCTGGGAGGAGTCACGTGTCTTCATTGTAGTCGATGAGTCACGTGGTAGGAGTCCATTTCTTAATGAAGCTGTAAGCCTGCCTTGCCCCCGGCCCGCAGCGCGCCTGCGCGTCCACAGACGGTAATGTTGTAGGGAATTAGGTGACTGTCTTTTGGAAAGCTGACTTTTAAAAAGCCACAGGCAGACCATGCTATGACGACTTCTTCCCTGATCCTGCATCCACACTGGGCGGATACCTTCATGTACGTGTATGAAACAAGCCCGAATGAAAAGACTCTCAAGAAAAGCCCAGACATGGAGGGACTGAGTGGGAACTGTCCAAGCACTCACTGCAGGGATTTTATTTCTCACCCAGCACTGGGGCGCCATTCCAGCTCCATAGGGAGCCACCAAGGACCTGTGTACACGGATATTACCTCCGCCGAGGCTGGCACCAGGCAGTGCCCCGGACCCACGTCTTCTTCCAACGCCTCCCTGGGTTATGCCTACCCGTTTGGAAGCAGCTACTACGGCTGCAGGTTGTCTCAGTCTCACAACGTCAATTTGCACCAGAAACCATGCTCTTACCACCCATCCGACAAGTACCCCGAGCCCAGCAACTCCCTACCCAGCGAGGACTTCTCTTCCAGGGCCAAAGAATTTGCCTTTTACCCTAGTTTTGCCAGTTCTTACCAGGCCGTGCCCGGCTACTTGGACATGT
>NC_053391.1:586400188-586427688 GCF_905171765.1 Bufo bufo
TGGCACAATATAAAGCCTGAATCCTAGCACCTCGGCGACAATACCACCCTGGTACAAGGCTGCAGTGTGTGTGGCTCCTGATACATGTTACCTGCTTTTATCTCTATTGATTCCATATGATATGGAACTTGCAGCTCAAGTGCTAAGAAACCCAGTCCCCCTCCCCTTTCCCTCTCTCTCTCTCTCTCTCTCTCTCTCTCTCTCTCTCTCTTTCTCTCCATCTGTCTCCCTCTCTCTGGTGTGTCCAATCTCTTTCTTTCTTTCTCACTCTATCTCCTTCCACTCTCCAACCACCCTTCTTTATTTTCTCTCCCCCCTCTTTCTTTCTTTCTTTTTTTCTTTCTTTCTTTCTTTCTTTCTTTCTTTCTTTCTTTCTTTCTTTCTTTCTTTCTTTCTTTCTTTCTTTCTATTTCTTTCTTTCTTCCCTCTCTCTTTCTCTACTGCCCTCTCTCTCTCTCTCTCTCTCTCTCTCTCTTCTCTCTCTCTCTATGCACCTCTCTATCTCTCTACTCTATTTTCTGTTGTCTCTTTTGCCTCTTTTTTCCCCTTCACTCTCTTCTTCCTATTTTTTTCTAGCCTTCACCTCTTCTCTCTCTGTTCTATTTGTCAATTTTCACTCTTCCTTTCTGTCTCTCAACCTCCCTTTTTCCTTTTCTGCTTTGTTTGTTTATCTCTCCCTATATTCCTTTATGTCTCCTTCTCTCCGCTCTCCCTCCAACTACTTTACTCTATTTTCCATTATCTATGTTCTCTATATTTCTATTGTCTTTCTCTTCCTTTTACCTTTGTATTGTCTTTAAATATATTTTCCACTCTTATCCCCCTCTATTCTATTCTGTATCCTATAATCTACCTGTCTCTATCTGTCCTTTTGTTTCTGCTTCTCATTCTTCCCGATTTCCCTGTGTGTTTCTGTCTCTGGATGTTTGTCCAACTCTTCCTAATTCTCTGAATAATAATAACAACAATAATAATAATAACAATAATAATATCATCTTTTTTTCTGACTCTCGCCTCACCCTCTCTATTTCTTTCTTTACTCTCTTCTCATCCTCTATATTTTTGTCTCTTTAATCATCCTTTCTGAATGATAATAATTATATTAATCTCCTTTTATCTCTCTCTCTCTCTCTCTCTCTCTCTCTCTCTCTCTCTCTCTCTCTCTCTCTCTCTCTTTCTCTCTACTCCTCGCCCCCTCTCTGTCTCTGGCCTACATCCGATAAAATGTATAATTTCTGCCATGTGGGGGCATTAATATTTTCTCCACGTTGGTCACTTGTGGCTATTTTGCCGCAATTCAGGTTTCCTTTTACACTCAGGCGGTATTTAGTAATCTTTCTTTATGGCTGCGGGTTGCAGTTGTTTTCTTGTGCCCAGGACTCATAGTTAGGAAGTAATTACTGCACTGGATTGGTGGGGAAACATCTACTTAAAAGCATCTCACAGACATGTCATAAAGGGAAGAATGCTGCAGCAAGGAGCAAAGGCGCAAATATTTACTAAGAGCTCCTTCTGTCGCCCGCAGTCGTCTATATGCTTCTTCCCCTATAGAAGGCACGATTCCTGTCCAGACAGGGGGACAGTTATGCCAAACAATTGCAATGGATTTTCAAGCACATGCCTGTCCATTAGACCAAAACTAGTTCTAAATGACCCATAAAAAGAGACGATAGATAGATAGATAGATAGATAGATAGTTGATATATATATAGACAGAATGACTGAAAAGCACAGAGATAGTTAGAAAGATAGATAGATAGATAGATAGATAGATAGATAGATAGATAGATAGATATAGATAGAATGACTGAAAAACAGATAGCACAAATAAGGAAATATTACATTTTGTTCTATTGGACTTGCCAAGTGTATTTTGTAGATTGCTAAAGTGGTACAGAAAAAAATGTCCTGTCATATGGCACCAACCATCATAAATAAAATACCAGCTGACAACTGCCATATTATTATTATTATTATTATTATTATTAATATTATTATTATTATTACATTTCTTAAATATTTAAATAGAGAGATGGTTGTATACATCTCACACACACGCTACAATATACACTAGTTGTATGTGTTGTGTGACTATTTTAGTTTATCTATAACGTCAGCTTCAGACACGTTCATTATGTGGCACAGCACCTTTATAAATACCATTCAGTACAGGCAGCTCTGTGCAAAGTACCATTCTTCTCCCCAGTAATCAGATTATTCTCTTTCTTTATCTGTTTTTTTTTTTTTTTACGACTCCATCTATATAGATTTGTCTGGAAAAGTAAGATTCATCAAGATTCATCAGTAGGAGCAGACACTGGATGAAGCAATATTATTAATTATCACTCCAGAACTCTTCTGAAATGTATAACCTTTTACTTTGAAACTTCATTTCAGCAAGAATTCCCAAAAGACAATAGTGTGAGCAAGGGATGGATAGTAAAGACTGTGAGTGAGCAGAACTATGCACATGGGGAATGGTGGTGTTACTAAGGCTCTGGGGGGTTGGGGGCACCTAAAGAAAATCCCAGACTGCTGCTCTATTCAGGGTTTTATGGTGGTCAGGAAATTGACATTGGTCAAATTCAAGTGCTCTGACTCCCCAGCTGTCTCTGCTGCAGAACCTTGCAGCCAGCTATGAAATCTTTACTCTTTACTTGGTTTAAGCGACAAAGCATAGGTCAGGCTTAAGTGATCTGCACATTTAATGTGAGGTGCCATTCTACTACACCCATTACTGGAAAACATCAGTTCCCAGACTGACTAATAGCTTGGTCCATGGGCTGCTTTCTGCATCCTATTCTCTGGTGCCTTGTGATATTGTGAAGTTCTTCAGTTGATTGAACCCCACTCTTAACCATACATTCATCATACACATGACCTAAACAATTCACCATATCCAAGTTTTATACCTACCAATGAGTAGGTTTCATATTTGTAGTAAATAGAGTGTCTATAGCACACATCTGTGGGTTAATTCATAATGTCCACATTTCCATACAAGTAGAGATACAGAAATAGATATATGAGATATTAGTAGAGAGGGAGAACTCTAGCTATGTGCACATACACATATATAACATATAGGCACAAACACACATATGATGCAGGTCTATCTAAATGCAGTGTGATGTGCTAGGCTCCTCTGTACATGATGTTCGATATTGTGGCTGTCTATGGTGTAATGGATGTGAGGTTGCAGAAAAAACGACTCCCATAAACAATAGCTTAAGGTTATTAGTTTGTATCAGGTCTATCAAATGCCAAGTAAAACCACGAGTGACACTTTAATTAAAACTTGGGCGCTGCAGGCGACATTCCCAGAGTTAACGCAGGTAAATTGCAAACCCACACAATAGCTGAGCTGATAATGTTTCCTTGTATATGGGCAGTGCATTGATAATTCCTGCTTGATTCATGGGGCCACTGAAATTTCTATATTCTAGAAATTACACAATATCATAATAAAGAATAATTTCAAAAAGTACAGGGGAACTCCCTGACAGTATTTCTCTGTTTAGCCTCTTCTGGATATCTTTATTGGCTTGCGGTTTATTGGTTTATTAGATTCTGTTTGATGTTAAATTTCAAAATTTAAGTGTTTCAGAGAGATTGTTTTACTGTGTCTCCTGTAATCTGCATATACGAGCGAATTGCATTTACAATTCTGAATACAATTTATATATATATATATATATATATATATATATATATATATCTGTGTCTAGCTTTCTAATTATTTATATTGTATCGTTACATAATAATGCCTCTGAATATAATTGTTTCTAGAAGATTTATAATGTTCTAGAAAATAAGGCAGCGAAGGCAAATGCATGTAAAACAATACACTAATACACTCCTTGCACGTATGTCCAATGATGGCGCTGAATCCAAAATCATTTTGCAATTTTCCATATTATATAGTGTTTATATTTGTCTAAACGAAATTCAGCTATGCGAAAATAATATATTAATCTATATTAACTAGCTGAGTGCCTGATTGCGGGCCTGACCAAATGAAGCAGGAGTAGATAAAGTGTTTTTGAAGCTTATATTTTTTGCAAATTGATGGGGTTTTTTTTAAATCTAAATATACCCATACTGAGGAATGCAAAATATAGACTGATGGATAGATAGATGGATAGACGGATAGATAGTATTGAACGTGTGTGCCTCCTGATGAAACTATTCTGAGGTATTGTGATATACAAATAAATCTTATATCTATATACCTATATATTTTTTTTTTTCCCCCCCCCCCCCCTGAATATGAACACTCTGCAATTTTGAGCTTTAATGCGGCTTTGGTTACAGTGTGAAACATTATAAAAGTATATACCTAGAAATATAGATAATTAATTGATCTTTCTCTCTGTATATGTGCATATATATATATATATATATATATATATATATATATATATATATATATTTCTTGTGTTTCTCTCTCTCTCTCTCTCTATTTCTCAGTCTCTCTCTCTCTTTCTCTCACTCACTCTATCTCTTTCTGTCTCTCTCTCTTTCTCTCTCTTTCTCTGTCTGTCTGTCTGTCTGTCTGTCTCTTTCCCTCATCAGCATGGCTATGTTCTCCCAGGCTGTGTGCTGTCCTTTTGGTCATGTCAGAGCAGTGTTAGTGGTTTCATCAGCACATATCTAGCAGTCTGTGTGACTCCCCAAGTGGCAGCTCTACCACCCATTGTGGTGAATGTGAAGTTATTTTACAAGCCCCTGTAATATGACTGGACACAGGCTGCCCTGGCTTCATGCTAGGTGTGCTCTGAACTTTCAATGTCCGCATTTAGTCCTATTAAAGCCTGGCTTATCTTGAGGTCTCTACCTCCAGCGTGCTGCTGATTTATTCTATGGCTGACATAAAAAAAAACAATATCCTCAAGTAAAGCAATTAGTTATTGGAAGAAGCCTGCGAATTCTCGTCCTGAGCCCAGAATGGTGGACAGATGTATTTACCTCTCTGCACTTAAGCTGCAATTTACAAATGTTTCAAGACTTACTGACCCCCCAAACCCGCATGGCCCCCCAAGCATTTGCATTTGATCTCTCCAGAAAGCCTTTCTATGGGTCCCCCACCCTCAAAGTTTGAAGCATTAGGTGGGAAAAATAAGACTTGACCTATTTCTAGTGAGTGCAAATCCCCGTGACAGGGGAGCAAAATCTAGAAAGCAGAGACCAAATTGAAAACTTCAAAAGCCCCCCCCCCCCCCCCCCCCCCCCCTCTTTCCTCCTTCCCCATTCTCCCTCCCAGCCACCCCCTGAAATGCTCCTTCTACTGCCTCTCCTGCTCAATGCACACAAGGGGAGTTGCCTAAAAGAGAGAGGGGGGAAAAAAAAAGAGATGAATACAAATCTGCAATTGATTTTCATAATGTTTCTGCGGTGTTTGAAAACCAATCGTTGTTGAACCTCAGTGAGATCTTACCTAAGTGAACCCTCCTACGCATCTAAGTGCTCTGGACTGATATATGGCGATATCTACTTGGGCATCACGTGCTCCTGGGGAGAGACTAAGACGGACAGCGCGTCATCCAGCCTTCCCAAATTTTTCCCCCTCTGCAGATCGCCTCCTAAACCTCTATCTATAGAGCCAGAAAGGGAGAAAGATGTTTAACTCGGTCAACCTGAGCAACTTCTGCTCCCAGACGCGCAAGGAGAGGAGCTCAGAATTTGGAGATCGACCAGCCTGCACCTCCAACCTGTACCTCCCCAGCTGCACCTACTATGTCCCCGAATTCTCCTCTGTGTCCTCCTTCCTGCCCCAGGCCCCCTCACGCCAGATCTCCTACCCGTACTCCACCAACCTCTCCCAGCCAGTCAGGGAGGTCTCGTACGGTCTAGACCCTTCCAGTAAATGGCATCCCAGAAGCAATTATGCCTCCTGCTACCCTGCAGCTGAGGATCTGATGCACAGAGAGTGCCTCCCTCCTTCCTCCAGCATGACCGAAATGCTAATGAAAAACGAAAGCGTCTACAGCCACCACCACCACCATCACCACCACCACCACCCCAGCGCCAACCATCCCTCCACAGGATTCTACACCAGCATGAGCAAGAACACTGTGCTGCCCCAGGGCTTTGATCGCTTCTTTGACAATGCTTATTGTGCCACTGACAACCAGACAGAGGACTGTGTGCCCAAGGGCGATGCCAAGCTGGACACTGACCCCCAATCTAGTGCTCTGTCAGCCGGAGGGGACCAAGGGCTTGACCAGGAGGACGAGGAGGAGAACACCAACCCTGGCTCCTCAGCCTCTTCCACGTCTGTCAACAACAAGGAAGGCAGCAAGGGCAGCAGCAGCTCCAGTAGGTAGAGGCAGCATTGAGGGGAGGGGGTGCAGGGGGTGAGCCCGGTGTTTGCTCGGTCACGTTTTATGTGGAGTTTTATAAGCATTCAAAGGATTTTATTAAAGCTACAAAAGCTCTTTCTTCCAAGCACAGGGGGGATTTTACGATGGGAAAGCTCTTTGGGGGAGAGACTCTTATAGAAGGGGAACAAATAAACAAGTAGGTTTTATGCTGCACTTTGGAGACGGCGTTTGGCTTGCTCTGCCCATGGCAGGGCTTGGTGCGAACCGTTCACTTTGATCATGAACTTTCAGGGGCATTTTTTAGACGGTTCTGTTTGTGCTCTGTGGAGGTGAAAGCCAATTGGGCAGAAAATAACCTTGGCTGCTTCCTGTGCCTGCATTTCTCAGCCCTTTCCTGCTGTGTGTGTGCTCCCTGTTCAGACAGACAATGCCATTCTGTTCTCATCCCTTCATTCACATGGCGTCACAATCGCATCAGAACCTGAATATCATGTGTGAAGCCATCTAGATTGGCAGCATGTTGGGTTCTCCTCGCAGATCATTCTGTTTCTTTCATTTTTCAGAACAAATTGCATGTGCATGGGCTCTGTGACTGCTCCCCCTATGGTACAGACCAATCCTGTGAGAAACAAAATGTCCAAATTAGTCTTTTTTTCCCCATTGAATGCATGCAGATAAGCATAGAGCCTGTTTTAGTGCATGTCCTGTGTCCTGTGCAGGTCTTGTGATTTGTCTTTTTTTTTATCATGCTGTCTTCACGAGGATTGCCAAAAATAATAAGTACAGCAGGTTATTTTGCATGGTGAATTGACTCATTAATGATTTGATTATATCAATGGAATGTGGTTGCAATTCTGGAATTTATGTTGTAATTCTCTTTGCGTTTGATATGAAGCATGCAGTGCAGGGTTTGGGTAGATTTGCATATTTGCAAATGCATCTATAGCACCTCTACAAGTTGTTAATATTGTGCCTGTGTGTGTGTGTGTGTGTGTGTGTGTGTGTGTATATATATATTAGATGCTTGCACATTAATTCACACATGTGGCCACTTCTCTTTTAATATTGTAAAATATATATATATATATATATATATATATATATATATTTATACTGTTCTTATATATGCATCAATACAGGAATACTTATGTGCATTATAGTTTTGTATGTAGGCACACACATAGAGGTGTTTAATACATGACTATGTATGGATACAACCTATAACATTTAGTATACTGTAATACAAGCTTGTTTACACAGCTTTATTTGGCATTGACGAGTTTTTGGACGTATATGTGACCATATATGCATTTACATAATTGAGCTGTGATATAAGTACATTCAGAGAGCTGTAGGAGGCGGGCTTCATTAGTGTAATACATGGGAAACATGGGAAGACACATGTACATATGTCACCTATGCATTCAGCATCATGCAGAGCTATGGGTTGTCTTTAATGGATACAAAATGAAATAGATTGTGATGTATAGAAATGTAGGTCTATTTTAATGCATATATTTCCATCTATCTATTTAGCTGTATGTGGCTATGAATATTTATCTATCTTTATGTATTATCTATCTATCTATTACATATCTATATCGTTTGTATCTATCTACAAACATATCCTATGTATGTGTGTGTTGGCACACATACACATACAAAAATTTATATATATATATATATATATATATATATATATATAGGGTTGTTTTACCATATATGCTTATATATAAAGTATACACAACTATATATTGTCACAAATATCCCAGTATCTACATTAAATAAGGTACCCAGTTTTTGATGTTATTTTGCATACTGTAATAATATTGTGCCCAAATATTACTGTCAGCTACAAAGTTCCTGATATTACTTGTATTTTTACTTTTTTAAGGTGCTCCCCGCACAAGGAAGAAGAGGTGCCCGTATTCCAAATTCCAGATCCGGGAGCTGGAGAGAGAATTCTTCTTCAATGTGTACATCAACAAGGAGAAGAGGCTCCAGCTGTCTAGAATGCTAAACCTTACCGACCGCCAGGTTAAAATATGGTTTCAAAACAGAAGAATGAAAGAGAAAAAACTAAGTAGGGACCGACTGCAGTACTTTTCTGGGAACCCTCTGCTGTGAACTAGCTGCCTGGGAGCCCCTCTCATGCACTGTACCGGTCCTGCACAGGATCACTGACACATGGTTTGCAATCTGAGCCCTCAGCCCAGCTCAGAGCCTCTGCTCTTTCTTTGTTACATATTTGTATATGTACATTCTAATTATTATTATTACTACCAGGTAACTGAAGGAGCAGTGTGAGGAGCACTTGATGTAAACTGAACCCAACAAGGGACAAACGGGGACTTCTTGTCTTTCTTTTTCTATTTTTATTTAAGTACTGTTGAAGACCTGGATCTCCTCATTTTTTTTCCTAGATCAATGCTTGCAGAAAGTCTGCAGCTGTGAAAATACTCTCCATCCTCGCCATTGTTTGACTTTGAGGACTCGCCAATCAAAATGGAGATAGTGGCCAAAGTTTCTATGAATTGTGGTATTTGTAGAAGGATAACTGTTTGCTCGAGGATTTGTGAGTGTAAGTGAGTGAATGTGAGAAATGCCTGTGTATCTCTCCTCGTTATGTTTACCATATTTGATCCTGAACTGTTTCTGTTGTCAAATTAATGTTGTATGATTTACAGACGTGTGAAGGGGTTAAACCATATACACAAGGTTATGGTCACATACAAGGGGTTTTTGTTGTAAAATAACCCCCCTCCAACAAAGTTACCACACTTACCACCCACACCAGTACATCATTATACTTGTGTGTATTGTCAAGAATATATATATATATATATATATATATATATACACACACACACACATAATAGAGATTAGGGTCAAGTGTATCAGTCAGTCAGTATATCAGTATGAGTGAATAGTCAATGCCACCATGTTGGCTATAGTGTTGCAATGTGATGTCCTGTAATCGCCTCTGTCAGTCCGCATTTTGGGGTCAAAGTGTTACACGAGGGCCTATGTGTGCCTATTTCATAATTATCCCCAAAACAAATTATGTGGATCTGTGCAATACAATGCGAAGAATTCGCGTTAATTCCATAACATTAGATTTTTTTCTTCCTTTGGCCCAAAGATTTTTATTGTCAGTAAATAAGCTGTGTCTGATTCATCCCTTGTAAACTCTTTCCATAGTCACAGGAAAAATAAAGTACTCTTTTTTTAAGAGATTAGTTATAATTTATACACCGAAATACATGGATTTTCATTAGTCTGACCATTGTAATACACAAAAGCACAACTATTTCCTCCAAAGGAAGAAGCATTACTACATGGTGAAGATGAAGAGTAACGACAAAGCAGTTTGTAAATGAATAAAACAATTGGTAATGTCTCATGCATGTATCATTCTGTGTAAAATAAAGAAATTACACCTCTTTGTACATAGTGTCACCAGAACAGCCTTCTTCCAGCTCACATGTGGTCAGCAGAACAGTGGCCTCAGGATGCTCATATAGGCAGCAGACCTTGGAAATACCAATAATGCCATTATTTATTTTATATGGGAGCACGAATGATGATGTCAGGTCTATGCTATAGGCCAAAAATATACAGAATTGCAAGGCAGAAAAATCCTGACAAATTCCTACAGTGAAACATGTGCAAAGGGGATGACTGGGTCATTGTAGAAATTCTGAAAAATCGTGTTTTGGGCATGTTTCTCATAAAGCAAACAAGCCGGGATTAAACAGCTGTCCAGAATGCTTTATTTGCCTTCAGTGAGGTTAATCTAAATCTACATGTCCTGAATATTAAATAATAGTCTGTATTCACTGCATCTGGCCTGCTGATAAGGCCTTATTTTACTGCTGCATAAGATTTCTGTGCAAACATTTCTGAAATCTTTCTATTTTAATTTATCTCTCAATCCTCTCTATATGTATTTGTGTACGTGTGTTTATATAGGTATAGGTAGGTGCAATACACACAAACACACATATATAAAGGTGAGTAGATAAATAAGGAGACAGATAGATAGATAATACATAGATATAGATAATAGATGATACATAGATATAGATAGATATAGATAATACATAGATAATAAATAGATATAGATAGATAGATAGATTGTAGACAGATGTTTATTTCTACCCAAACAAGTAAATAATTTACATATAAAAACATGGGATAAAATTCCACCAAATATAATCTGTTTACTTTACCATTTATTTAATATCTGCAATTATTTTAAGCTCTATATTTCTGTATCTATTTATCATTTGTCTAATCATTATTGATTGTAGTTAAATATTCTTTCTATCTTCCTTGCTTTCTTGCTTTCCTTTGACAGTTAGCTAAAACAAAGCTATTATTCTGCTCAATTTAAACCTTAGAAATAATAAAATGTTAAAAAGTCCAAATGTAGAGCAGCTAATTCCGTAACAGCTGAGGATGCAGTGACAAAAGAGAACAGTCTAGACAATGTCATAAAGACTAGAGCCCTAAACTGCTTATTTTTTCTTAATTACTCTGTGGGGCCAAAGGCAGAGACTTCAGCAGTAAACAGTAAACAAATAGGAACGTGTCTGTAGATGGGGAGGGGGGGGGGGGTCCAGTTGTATGCTTTATTATAATTATTAATGTTTTTGTTATTATTATTATTATTATTATTATTATTATTATTAATCACTACATTTTTAAGTCTTTCAGCCCAGAATCTGCAGGGTTAGTTCAAAGTTTCTCTAAGTTGAAATGGAATGTAGCTGTAAAACTCAAGTTTATAGACCATGTGGGAGTTTACAGCATAGTGAGCTCCTCTGCCAAGTAAGAAAGTGCCTTTAACTCCTAGAATACCACAAAGTATTTATGCTTTACTCTCTCCCTTTATGAAAATTTCTGTACTGCTTGAATTGAGAAGATAGATAGATATATAGATAGATAGATAGATAGATAGATAGATAGATAGATAGATAGATAGATAGATAGATAGGTAGATAGATAGATATGGGACCAATCTAGAGGAAAGCCCAAACTCACAATATCAAATAAAAAAAAAAAAAGCCAAGACATTGTTAGGTATCATGTGACTTTCATTTTTTATGGCATATAGTGAATATTAGATGCCTTTGAACTTCAGTAAAGTCAAGTCCATTACCCTTTGTAGTAAAGAAGATTGAGAGTAAAAAAAAAAAATCCCCATAATTGATGTAATAAGGGCGAATGGGGGTGTTATCATTAAATATGCAGGTTAAACCAAAGGTGGGGTTTATAGAACATAATATTAAGCTCTGGAGTCGGGGCACATGAGTAACGTGGGATTAAATACTCATATTTATTATTGTTATTAACCGTTTGATATTTTAAGTAGAGAAAGTTATTAGAACTTTGTTTAGTATAAAACTTTTACTAGATTTTTTTTTCTCTTTAAATTTTTAACGCCAACAGCTCACACAATGAATATTCCTGAGAACAAAAAAATATCCGTTTTGGCCACAAGTCTATTGGTAGAGAAGAAATAAAGTTCCCTGCAGCAGTTTACTACAGCACTAGGATGGGGGTAGAATTGTACTACTTAATAAGCTACAATCTAATTGCCTGGGACTTCCTATGTGACGTACAAAACTTCAAACACATCATGAAAACCTGTTTTACATTGCTGTGTGTGATCCTCTACTACATCCCCACAGTGGACTGCGGCACCGAATTGTCTAGTTGTGTGAGGGAGCAAAAACTTAAGGAAAGCTAGTGAGAGACACAGCACAAAGTGCCACACCTCACCCAATCCCTGGGCATGTGACATTAAATATCATCGTCATGATGGACAGTCACTGGGCCCTGCAAAGAGCTGTCACATGGAACAGCCACTATATTAGAGCAGGCTGCTGCTACACAAAGACACACATGCTCACACTGATACACAAACTGATGTATGTAGACACACAGGTTCCTATTCACACAATGAGGCGTGTGCACACACACAGGCTTTATTATCACAGACACACACTCACAGTTTCACCTGCACACACTCAGTCATGAGTATATACAAGCACACACACACGTTTGCAGTCTCTCTCTCACACACACATGTTTGCAGTCTCTCTCTCTCACACACACACACACACATGTTTGCAGTCTCTCTCTCTCACACGTTTGCAGTCTCCCTCTCACACACACACACATACACACACACACGTTTGCAGTCTCTCTCACACACACACATACACACACGTTTGCAGTCTCTCTCACACACACACTTACACACACACACACACACACACACTTACACACATTTGCAGTCTCTCTCACACACACACTCACACACACACACACAGGCACACACAGGCGGCTCAGACCAGCATTCATCATTCATTCTCAAGTGCTCAGGATTTGTGAGAGGTAAACTTGACTGTGCACAGGTTTTAAAGCCATTACACAGGGGGATGTTGGTGCAGTGTGGACTGTCCAGACGTGGAGGGACAATCAGTGGGGGTGAGTGTCTGATGCCCCCCTCACAGGATGCTCAA
This sequence comes from Bufo bufo, assembly GCF_905171765.1. Lineage (NCBI taxonomy): Eukaryota > Metazoa > Chordata > Amphibia > Anura > Bufonidae > Bufo > Bufo bufo. The sequence continues at coordinate 586,413,045 of NC_053391.1, forward strand.
ATTCCTTTGTTTTGGGAGAAGCAGTGCAGACTGGAATGTGAGGTATCGCTGGAGGAAGGCAGTGGCTTTGGCAAATGGACTTGAGGGAGCAGCCATCATCTGGATGTGATCTCCGGCTATGGACTGGACAAGGGACCCGGGCTCTCTATCCCCTGCCACATCTGAAAGGACGAATATGAGCTGTGGCTCCAATAAGTGGTGCCAGGCCTCCTTCATTACTTGTACAGCACATCAATGTACCAAGCTCTACAATCTTTAATCAATCAAGCTATTCCTTTATTTACATATCTGTCCCTTTGTTTGTTTATTCAGTTCTTTATTTACTTTTTATAGAATTATTTATTGATGTATCTTTTTAATTATGTATCAGGAATGTTCTTTTTTATTACCAGGTTTTTACTGTTATAATGCGGCTCCAGTTTAACAATATTCCGTGTTACTTGTCTACAACTTGAACTTCTAGGAGGCTTTGGCCTTCCAAAACTGCATATATGGGAAGCAAAGGTTAAAGGCGTAGACCTGTCTATATTTGATATACCTATGTATATGAGTGCAGTGGTTAAAGGCGTTATCTATCTATCTATCTATCTATCTATCTATCTATCTATCTATCTATCTATCTAATATATCTATCTAATATATCTATCTATCTGTCTATCTATCTACAGTATCTGTCTATCTATCTATCTATCTATCTATCTAATATATCTATCTATCTGTCTATGAACTATCCGTCACATATCTATATTACCTATATCCTAGGTAATTTGTTTTTAGATTTTCAGGACTCAGGGATGCAGACCAGTCTACATTTAAGTAAAATTCAATTCAATGTCAGCTAGAATATTATTTGCCGGTATGATATGTACCATAATGGTCAAAAATATTAAAATATCTCTCTGTTTACATTGGAAATGTAGAAATTGTACATTTAAAGATTTTTTTTTTCCCAGCTGAATATTTTAAAGGTATACTGTTCTCTAGGCCCTTTCTCTGTTCAGTGCCAGTGATGGAGATAAAGTTTTTGGTTTGGAAATAATTGTAGAACATTATTACTACTGGGTTCCTTATGAACAGTAATGACTTGATGTCAGTAGGATGATATTCTCTTAACAGCTGCAATTAGGAAATGGGTGCCTTTGAGGCTGGAGAGATTTCTGTGGTGCATTTGTGGTATGTAATACCTGACCACTACATGTACACAAATGGCGCTATGTACGATGCTAGACCATGGTCGGTGTCCAATGAGCATCTATGTATTTACTTCGCTACCTGTATGTTCACTACAGATGAGAAGACCTTGCACAATCATTAACTCTTTCCGCAATATAAACCAACCACTTGTGGGTTTTGTTTTTTTTTCTCTCACATGGTGCAGCAATTAAGTCAAGCCTAATTCTACATTAAAAAAAAAAAAAAAAAACAGAAACTACCTTCATAATAATTATTACGATAGCATTTAGTGCATTGGTGATTTTTTTATTATTATAAAAAAAAATTGGGGGGGGGGGTAAAATTATGTACCTTGTATTTTTTTCTTGCATTTATAAATGTATTGCTTTTAATGTTCCATATATTTTGTATGCTTAGGACGACTTTATTCACATGGAAGTGTGCAACAATATATATTGTTTTTATTCATTTATTTTTCAATAAAACTAAAAATGTTATTTTCTTGTTGAAATTAACGGAATAAAATCAGGAAATTATACTTGTTTAAAAATTACCCCCCAAGAGCCGAAAATGCATATGGTTCTTTGTCTTCACACCTTCTTTCATTACGCGAAGCTGTATATTCCTTTAGATTATTTGTAGAACTTGTGTAATGAATTAATAAATGCATTATATTGTTTATACGTCTCTTTATTTGCAATGTACTATACCTGTATGGGAAAAAAGAAAAATCTATTCTCATAAATATTTACAGACAGCAGAATAAATTAATAAAAAATGATAATAGGCACACCAGAGAAATTTGCAGAGAGAGATAGATAGATACTAGATAGATAGATAGATAGATAGATAGATAGATATTAGAAAGAAAGATAGATAGATAGATAGATAGATAGATATTAGATAGATAGACTAAAAATGTAAGAAAGAAAGAAAGATGGTACTACTATTACTATATTTTCCATATATCTGTAGAAAAGTCCACTCATAAGGAACCAGAACTGTGAAGTGTTTTCAGACTCTCCGTTGAGATCATCCCACAAATAGTGACCCTCACAGTGTGAATAAAGGATATTTAATAGAGTTTATCGCAAGATCAAGTGCAATATAATCTGGTGCTATAATTTCGAGACTTATGTTACCAACAAAGAATAAAGCAGGATGCAGAAAGCCTTTAATGTTTGATGTGGAGGTGAGGGAGGAATCAATATACACTTTTTAAGGTTGGTATGGGTTACAAACAATATCATTGTATAATCTCAGGATGTAAGGAGTAGTCATTGACACTACATCCCTCCACAGAGGGGTACTTGGCTCCAGGATCTCCTCCCAGTGCTGTACATACATTTACAGCACAAAGCTCAAATGGACACCAGGGATCCTTTACACTAAATGGTCCTGCTACCAGTACCAGGGGCTCCTCATTCACTACTTACATGGCGCGCATAATAAACATGATTCACTGGAGTAGATATAATAATCTGGAATCAGGATGTCACCACACACTCATCTACACAGGGGGACAATGGGCTCACACCTATATATGGCTGAGCATAGGAGCAGCATACAACAGTATTGATCATATAGGGTGGAGATAGTGCTGGAGCACCTTCTGGTGTCAAATTTCCCATTCTGCATCTGTTTTAATGGCCTGATATAATCGAAGCTATTAATATTTTATTATTATTGGGCCCCCACCCCCACCCCTCCGCCATTGGCCCTTTGTCTGCAGCATAGGTCCAATCTACCAGCCAACACGTGTACAACACTGTATTAAGAGCCAACATACATTGCGAAGCCTCCAGGTTTAATGTATGATGTTGGGTATTTATATTGTGCAATTAGACGAAAGCAGTTGTCCCAACGGGGGCTCTATTTAGGTTGATGAATTTTCTATCTTTCTACTTTAATGATCCATGTTTATCATAATAGTAATTATTTTTTAACTTTAAACAATATCCGGTCTCCTGGAGACTCTGCTTGTGGGTTTAATGGCTTTTTCCATAAAGAAAATAATGAACTGGATGATTTGATAGGATGTAATGTAATCCTGTATATTTTCTTGTTAACTTGGAAATTAATATCGCTTCTACTTAATGGTGGCCTGTTTCTCTATTCAGGTCTGTCTGTCTATCTGTCTATCTATCTATCTATCAATTATCTATCTATCTATCTATCTATCTATCTGTCTATCTATCTCATACTCTATACAGCTATTTACTGTCTGACCATCTATGCAAATACACAAATGCAAATACATCATTCTATTATACATTAAATATATGTACCTTTTATCTATCTATCTTTCTATCTATCCATCCGTCTCATATCTATATATATATATCTATCTGTCTATCTCTATTCATATCTATCTATCTGTCTATCTCTATTCACATCTATCTATCTATAAATTAATTATCTATCTATCTATCCATCCATCCGTCTCATATCTATATATCTATCTGTCTATCTCTATTCATATCTATCTATCTATCTATCTATCTATCTATCTATCTATCTGTCTATCTTTATTCATATCTATCTATAAAATATTCTAAAAGATTTCCACTCTTTTGCAACATGCATTTATGGTATGAAATAAAAACTGATGATATCCTGATTGGACGAGAAGAATCCTCTACTTTGGTTTGACATCAAGCACGATCAAAGTTCTAGATCATCAATTGTGGCTCCAGAATCTGTAGGAAAAATCACAGACACAAAAAAAAGCACAAAATAAAAAAAAATGACAGTAATTTCAAGCACCAGATTCCACCCTATCACACCCAGAACCAAGAGGAAATATTGGAAATGTAAAGGTTTCATGAAATGATTGCAAGGAAGAAAAAAAATGGAAAGATAATAAATTATTCTGTAGTACTAATAAAAAGACAAAAAGGGGAAATAAAGATAGATAACATGCCATAATAAGAAAGCATCAAGTTCTCTGAGTCCTATAAATTAAAAAATAATGGTGTCCATACTAAATTTTTATCCTGGGCTTATAAATATGATGTGAATTTTCTTTGCTTACCATAAAACCAAACGATTTCTTCCAGACAGTTTTTGAAGTCAAAGCAACTAACACAAATAGGGGCCATAAAGTCTCAAATAGCTTTCTAAGGAAGCCAAATGGCGTCTGGAGTGAGGCTTTTACTGTTTTCTATAGGTGAAGCCATATATAGTTTTAGGGTTTAGGCCAGCGGAAACTTGTCTGTGTTTTCACAAAAGAGGATCGTGAACTCCCAGCGAATCTCCAAGGTAAAGGCTCACAACCTATATTTTGACTAATAATCTAGTACCCACAAGATCCCTTTCTCTCTTTCTATAAAGGTGTACATGTATGTGCATTAATATTGTGATACATTGTAGCCAGGAGTCTTTACAGAAAACGCATGGCCAAAAATCTGGATTGCTCAACTTGGCGTTGATTGAGTTGTCCTTGAGACAGGGAAGCATCCAACCTTCTTCTAATTGTTTTCTTATTTTCTTCCTTTCTAACTAATTTACACCAGGACAGGGGCAGCAGAAACAACAAGCAGCCAGTTGTCGAATGAATACTCATCTCTCATTATAGACATTTTTCTCTCATCTTGCAGCAAATGTATTTTTTTTTTTAAAGGCATAATGTAATAGAGCAAAGTAGTAATATTAAGTGACCATATGATTAGAAGGACACTAGTTTTTAGGAGGTTATATGTAAATACAGTCGTGGAATGAATAATCACCTCTCATTATAGACATTTTTCTGTCACTTTGCAGCAAATGTGACTCTTTTAGGCATAATATAACAGCAAAAATAGTAATTTTAATGGACAAGAAGGGCATTTGTTTTTAGGGGACTATAATAGTACAGTATAAAGAAATAACACACATGATAACTCAACCACATTGTTAAAGGATTCTTTGCATCTGATTTACTTATTTATTTTATTTTTATGCTTTATTTATTTATTGTATCTGTGTTTGGCAAGCGAGCCTCCAGGTGGTAGCATTTTCAATAAGCCCATGCAAAGATTGATTTATCATGTTTTATATGTGCTCGACGTGTATTTTATATATAACGTTTATACACTATAGCAAAACATTTGGCAGAAGACATTACATCAGGTTGCTATGGAAATATTCCTCTATACCTTGCTCTAAAATACTGGAACAGTGTGCACGGTGATAGCATTAATATGCAGATTCCTGACAAAGCAATTATTATTATTATTGCAAAGCAAATACCTGCTTTATAGGCTTGGGGAGGGCAGTGTAGATCTAGTGCACACATTTTGAAGACCATTTAGTTAAGGATACTCTTCTATACTCTGCAATTGAATAAAAATAAGAGGGATGAGGGGGGGGGGGTCTGTAGTACCTGTATTTGCATCTTACGAACAATTTGGAATAAGAAGGGGATGGAAGGAGTATTTAAGGATTCGTTTTGGTCTTTTAGCTGTATGGGGGTCTTAGAAGGGTCGAGATTGAGAAAAGAGGTGTAATATGAGTATGGCTGAGGGTATTTTAAGATAAGAAGTTGCTTCGGCACTCAAAAGCAGTGATATATGGGGGTTACTTTGAGTTCTCCTGTTCAATGGAGGGAAGAATAGGGTAAAAAGAGTAAAGCTAGATTAGGATTGTATAGGGTATTCTTCGGTGTTCTTTAGGAAGATAAAACTTGCCTGGAATTAGGCTTCACCTCTGGATGTGTCCTCTTCTCCCTGGACCTGCGATTGTTCATTGGTAAACAAAATTGCAGCGTTTTCTCCTTTGTTCAACTTGAAGGTGCCAGGCTGCTATACCAGACAAAATCTGATAGATGGCGCTCTTACTCCACGCTCATTTTGCAATTCCCCGACAACTTGACCCTTGTGACGTCACCCGCGTCTGAATCACCAAGGCCATTTTCAATCCTCATTGGCCTGGCAGTCACGTGGTGGGGCCAATGCCTGGATAATTATGGTGCTGATATTTTTCCCTAAAAAAAAAGATGTCAGCCTCTGGCTGTAGTATTCCTCTTTAAAAAGCCTCTCTGAAAATGTCATGTCCCAGCAATGTGACTCCTAACTCGTTTTTGATGGACTCTAGCTGCAGAGGAGACAATTATTCCTCCAACCAAGGGATGTATATGCAGTCTGGGAGCGATTTCAGCTGTGGGATGATGAGAAACTGTGGGATTGTGCCGTCTCTTTCCAAAAGAGATGAGGTGAATAACCCCAGCTTGTCTCTCAACTCTTACCCATCTTACCTATCTCAACTGGACAATTGGTGTGACCCCAAAAATACTTATAGGATTGAGCAACCTGTTGCAAGACAGCTCTCCTCCTGCTCCTTTCCTACCAATGTCAAGGAGGAGAATGTGTGCTGCATGTATAGCGCTGATAAGAGGGCAAAAAATGCCACAGAGGCTGCCCTCTACCCCAACCAGATGCCCGACTCTCGAGCCACTGACCATGAGGTCCCAGTGCCCAGCTACTATCGTGCCAGCCAAGGCTACTCCATGGAGAAGACTCACAATGCCAACGAGTTTGAGGCAAGTTTTGACAACAGGACGAGTCTGAATCCAAGAAGTGAAATCCTGGAGCAGCAGCAACAAGCGGGGGGCAAAGTCGGATTCCCCGAAAACACCAAGACGGATAACCAGACCTTGGCCACCAACTTGAGCACCAACCCCAGCAATGCTACTGCTAATGAGATCAAAACAGAGAGGAGCCTCCCAGCTGCCAAACTAGCAGCACAAGAGGCAGACAAGGAGATGGCCAAGAACACAGACACCAGCACTGACAACTCTGACAACGAAGCTAAAGGTAAGAGACCTGCTGTACTGTACCCAGTCACTGACCTGCCTGTGTGGGGCTAAACTGCCTGCAGAGACCACAGTCCACACAGTGCAGACTGACCGGGCACAAAATCTCATCGCACAAAGTTTGATAGAAAAACTATGTATCTGTCTAACTAAAAATACTTGCCTATTACTAGACAAAAAGTCAGAGCTGGAAATTGTTTCCTGGTGATTGAGGTGGATGTGATTTGCAGTTTTGCTGCATTTATAATGTGTGGTTTTCAGTCCCTTGTTTGTTGTCTATTATTTTCTAGTTAGTGTTTTGATTTTTGAGGCATATAAGGAGCTTGTGTGTGCGATAGATAGATAGATAGATAGATAGATAGATAGATATGATTTCTGCATGTATGTTGGAATATCTCTATCTAATTTCTATTTATTATCTATCATCAGTTATATATCCGCTATCTAAGTTGTATCTATCTATATTTTATCTATCTATCATCTATATCTATCTATTCAGGTTCCTATTTTTTAGGCATATTAATGCAGAAATCTAGATTGCATATATCTATATCAATCTACCTATCTACAGTGAATTTGTATTTATTTGGATCTTTATTTGTGTGTTTCTATACGTATTTATTTTGTGTGTAGTAATGTAACGCTCCAAAATGCAGAATGCCTTTCTTCAAATGTACAAAAGTCCTGTGCCTTGTGCTTTATTTATTCCAACACCAAAGTGACAATAAAACAGCTCTGCAGCCCAATGCTGTGAAGCTGCCCCCAAAGTAAACCCAGTACAATGGAGAATGGAAAGCAGCCATTGCTCTAGTAAACACAGTAGTAGTTTTAGTAGTAAAAGGAGCACATCGTATATATGTATGTCTGCTGAAGATCTGAAACCTTTGAGGCTTGTTTATATTAAGGTGCAGTTTATTGGAATTGTTCATTGAGACTGTGAATTTTCTGTGGTAGAAATGTTTCATTATTTGTATCATTCTCATAAGTGAATGTTCTTGCCGTATTTTTCATAGAAATGTTTAATTGTTCTATTTAAGCAAAGTCAAGTTTACAAAAACAAGATCAATCAAAATTAAACCAGCTTTCATTCATGATTTGTTCCAGATGTTCTATTAATTTGCAGGAAATTTGCATAAACACAATAGAAAATCGTGCATTCCAGGGGCTGTGTTGCCATTATTGCTACTGCTTTTATTTCCGGTGTGGTTTTGTGCTGGGTTGGGGGACTTTTGTGAGTCTTCCTTGGCTTCTCTTATATTGTTGGTCATTTATTTGTTATCTGTGTGCAGTCATTGCCTGCTGTGTAATGGTCTCCTTTTATTCGTTGTTGTCCTTCAATTGCTGTAAATGTTTGTCTCCTGGTGTAAAATGGCTTATTTCCTGCTCTAGTGTCATTGCTGCATGCACACAGCTGCAGAGATGCTTTATACTATCTACTTTTATCATTTTCTACCATGTGAGATTGTTACAACAGGGTAGAATAGCTTGTACACAAGGAATACAGCAGCTATTGTGTGGTAAATACCTGACTCATATGGCAGTAGATGGCTTGTGACTTGTACCATATCTAATGCAGCAAAATCATTCACATATATGTGTATACACATACATACACACGTGTATCATTTAAATGCGTTTACATACTTATAGTAACAGTGCCATTTATATATATACTCAAAATATGAACATAAGTAAAACATGCGGAATTTTACCGCTCATACATATACATATTCACATGTGTGCACAAAAGGGGTTTGCATCGATTGCTTTATACCTCAAGCACACTTTTTTTGTACACATACAGATATGCAACTAAATACCTACTTGTGTATACATACATGTTCACATACATGCCATGAGATGCTATTTGTCAGTAACACATCCATTCACATGAATGAGGTCACACATATGTGGATATGCACATACATAAGGTATGGTTTAAAAAATATATACTTGCAACTCCTATAATAAGTATTCTTATTTATATGTTTGTGCCTTTGGCTTGTATAATGCATATGTTTCTGTGGCAGTTTTGTGATGCGTTTTTTGTTGTATATTTTTTTTAAGCAAGCACAGGAGTGAACACAAAAAGATGTGCACATGCCTGTGTTTGACTTTAAAATAATCCTCAAACTGAAAAAGTGCCACAAAAACTGCATGTGTGATTTAAGCCTAATATACAGCATGCCCAGATGAAGTTATCTTCACGTGTATAGGTATATTCATCTGCACACGTGGGCTTTGAGAGTGTTTGCGTTTGGCTTTGCATACCCATAATCACAGTCAAAAGGGCACACAGAGTGTGTAGCTGTTAAAACCCACTTGTATACCCGCCTAGTATTAGATAGATAGATAGATAGATAGATAGATAGATAGATAGATAGATAATAGATAGATAGATAGATAGATAGATAGATAGATAGATAGATAGATAGATAGACTCCTAGTTAAGCTTAATAGCTCTATACTAGAAATGAGGGAATTACATAGAATCAAGCAGTCATTGTGGTATGAGCATGTGTACACATATACAAAATCAATAACCATACCTTCTCCTGGGTAAAAAATAACTATGAAATACATTTTTATAAATATATATATATATATATATATATATATAAGATATGTAGGTAGATAGAAGATAGAAAGACGATAGATAGATAGATAGATAGATAGATAGATAGATAGATAGAATCCCACCAGGGCAGAAATTAGGGAATCACATGGAATCAAGCATTGTGGTATGTACCTACCTACACATACATAAGGTCATCCATCGTACCTTTTCTTGAGTAAAATATAAACCATACCTTCTCCTGGGTAAAATATAACTATAATATTGATGATAGACAGACAGATAGATAGATAGATAGATAGATAGATAGATAGATAGATAGATTATCTCCCACTTAAACCTCATTGCACTAGGCTAGAAATTATGGAATTGGATGAAATCAAATACTTCTTGTTGTGTATACATGCACAACATCATCGACCATACCTTCTCTTGAAGATATTAAACTTACCTTCTTCTGGGTAAAATATGACAATAATATTGAAGAGGGATATGGATATATAGATAAATAGATAGACAGATATATATTAGATTGATAGATAGATAGATATTAGATAGATAGATAGATAGATAGATAGATAAATAGATAGATATATGGGTGGATGAGGGATGGATGGATAGATAGATAGATAGATAGATAGATAGATAGACAGATAGATAGAGAGATTGATAGATAGATATATGGGTGGATGAGGGATGGATGGATAGATAGATAGATAGATAGATAGATAGATAGATAGATAGATACTCATTGCACTAGTGTAGAAATGATGCAATTAAATGGCATAAAATACTTGTTGACTTATGTACACATACACAACATCAACCACCACAAGTTCTCTTGTAAACCATACCTTATCCAGGGTAAAATATAACAATAAGTAGTACCATTCTAAATAAGTAAATATGAATATTTCAGGAGTTCAGTTTGGTATACATACACCTATATGACAATTTGATAGAGATAGATAATAGATGATAGATAGATAACAGAGATAGATAGATAGATAGATAGATAGATGATAGATAGATAGATAGATAGATAGATGGAATAAAGAAAAAATTATATAATTTTAAACAACGCACACAGACACATAACACAACATACACACATAAGACACACAAACTCACACAACACACACACACAAGACACACAACAAACACACACACACACACACACAGACACATAACACACAAAAACACATAACACACACAAACACATAACACACACACACACACACATAACACACACACATAACACACACACACACACACACACATAACACACAAACACATAACACACACACACACATAACACACACACACACACACATCTACTGTATATGTGTATTCGCAGATATGTGTCCACCTTCTTTGTACTTAAAAGAACACAATATGCCTAAAAAACTTTGCAGATAAGTTTTTATTATTTAGTACACATTTAATCCCCAGACAAAATCAATACTGATTAATATTTAATGATTTGTAGATAACAAGGTTATGCTGTACTTTTTTGCTCTAGTCCACGCCCAACATTGGCTAACCCCCCTGTCATATGTGTGCCATGCAGTCAATGTAATAGAGCAGGACAGGCACTACAACCCTGAGCACATCAGTATAAGAAGCACCGTTATCTGCCAAGCTGGTTTTACTGCAGCAATGTCTGGCATGGGTATATGCGGGCTATTGTGCCTTGCTGGTGTGTGTATACGTGTGCCAGTGCATAGAGGGCATATATTACCAGCTCTAAGGCATCTACGACTATATAGGAGGGTTTCTTCATATTAGCTCTTTCCCGGGATACTTATATTTAATATTATCTTTAACAGAGGATATAAAGGCAGAAAACGCTGCAGGAAATTGGCTGACAGCTAAGAGCGGAAGAAAGAAAAGGTGTCCTTACACTAAGCATCAGACCTTGGAACTGGAGAAGGAATTCTTATTTAATATGTACTTGACCCGTGAGCGCCGCCTAGAGATTAGTAAGAGTATCAACTTAACAGACAGACAAGTGAAAATTTGGTTTCAAAACCGCAGGATGAAACTGAAGAAAATGAACAGAGAAAACCGGATTCGAGAACTGACATCAAATTTTAATTTCACTTAAAGGAAGAAAAAAAAAAAACAAGGAGTCCTGAGCATCCCCCCCCCCCCCCAACCCCCTCTACTCCACCAATAAGACGTCTCAGATATAAATAGCCAACATAATCCGCACCTGAACATTTTCTAGGTCATTAATGCAACGCTTTAAGATAAAGCAGGTAGTCAGTAAGTATGTCAGGCTAGGTGGCTCCTTCTATCCCTGCCCACAGTTTGTACATAAAGACAGGAGCTTCAGTATAATGCATGATCCTATTATATATTGCATCCTTGTTTCTATGTTAAGATGGTCAGTGAGCCAGCTACTGAAATTGCATTTTTAAGTTATTTACTTCCAGCACAAAAACTCCAGAGACCTTTTAAATCTCATGAGCCTACCAAACATATCATTTAAATAAACCTTAAAAAAATAAAAAATGAAAAAATAAATAAAAAAATACATATATAAAAAAAGGATTAAAAAAAAAACAACAATTTTGCTTTCTTACATCAGTGTAACCTGTATATTGTATCTGGATATTGTATCTGGAACTCGAATGACAAATCGGATTTTAAATGTTTGTAAATGAGAATTTGCAGTGAAGTTATGAACTTTCTCTCAATATAAGAAAATATATATAGAAATCTATATCTTATGCAGTTTCTTTATCTGGTCCACTGCATATTTAAATAAGAAAAAAAAAAGATAAGACAGTATTGATAATCCTTAAGGAATACATTTCTCGTGTCTGTTATTTAAGTACACTATGTATGTGTCATTTTTGCATGTATTTTCCTTTGTGGATATAAAAAAATAATAATAATAAATTTCCTAGAACTGAGATTACTTGACTTCTTCTTGCAGTGCATTTCAATAGCAGCCTGGTCGCAGACAGCCATCCTTCACTGTTTGCTCTTTATATATATATAGTTTATAAGATGATTATTCTTATTGGGGGTTCTTTTTTATTCTTGAAAGGCTTTTAGGACATCATCTTAGTGGGGAGAACATAAGTGAGAGAGAGAGAGCATAACGTTGATTTAAATATTATCCAGGTGACCACAATAAGTCAAGGTCATAAAACAGTAATGTCAGGACAGTCTTGCTAAAGCGGTGGAGGTGGATTTTATGATCTGCAAATATAATGTGCCGCGGCAGTAAAAGATGCATTTAAAGGTGACTCCAGAAGAGGGAAGGGACTCATAGTCTGTGCTGCAATCTTTGGATACACACTACTTATGGCTTTGGGTGCTCTTTTTTAAGAAAGAAAGAGCCACTGTACATGGCAAGGAATAGCCAAGCAGTGCCCCAAGCAGGACAAAGGGATAACATCTCAAGGCTGAGGTGGCATGCCTGCACACAGAAAGGTAAGACTGCATGTTTTCTTATTCACTGTCTGAAGCTGTTCGAAACTGGTGTTGATTGGCAACTGTATTAAACATGAAGGTATGGAGTTTGTGCAGGGCTCTTACACTGCATTATGTGGTTTTGCCAGAGTTTGCAGAGATGCTTTGCTGTATTTGTTATCGATTTGCTGTATATTATTGAGTTGTACAGAAGGAGGATAGCATGCAGTATGATGGATGGTTTGCAGTAGGAGAAGAAGAAGAAGACTGATCTTGCTTTGGGTTTGGAGATATTTTCATAGCATTCGTTTTCTGACATACTATCCAGTGGTGCTGGTGTAGTCTCCTCTGCAGCCAGGGCTATGTGATTGCTGCCTGTACTTTCTACCAAGTATACGAGCAATTAAAGGTTAAAATGAAGGTTTCCTGAGATTGTGGTGTGCCTGCTCCTATCACTTCAGGATGGGATTGAGATACCTTGCTAAATGAGGTGACTATCTTCTGAGCACTGGGGAGGGATGAGAAGGGGTGGGTGGGTGGCTGTGAATGAGCACATCCCTTTGCCTTATTAAGGGTTTGTAAATGAAATAGATGAAAATCTGGAAATGGCTGTGAGGCTGTGCTATCCTGAGGCTTGCCCTGAGCACTGGAATTGACAGCATCTGCTCCAGACTGAGGACTGGGCAAGCTTTCCTAGCCTCCTAGGAGGGATATTTGAGCATTTACACCCATTTCTTCCTCTTGTATTTATGTTTTGCTCCCTCCTCTTCTTTATCCGACAAGGGATTGTGGATGTTACATCTTGTCACCCAGCTGATCCGTGGTTTAGGTAGTTTCATGTTGTTGGGATTGACTGTTTTAACGCGGCAACAAGAAACTGCCTTAATTACGTCAGTTCGTCTTCATCAAGAACAACGATTTCCTTTAAAGCTCTGCAAGTGGCTTCCTAGAGGGCGAGTAAACAGATCCTCTAAGGATGCCAGTGCCCGAGAAGTAATGGGAGGGAGCCCCTAAAGGATGCCTTTGCCCTCAAAGGAAGGGGAGGGAGCCCCTCTAGAAGGATGCCAGCACCAGGGAAGGGATGGGAGGGAGCCCCCTCTAAGGATGGCAGTGCCAGGGAAGGAAGGAAGGGGAGGGAGCCATTCTGGATGCCAGTGTCCGGGAAGTAAGGGGAAGGAGTCCAAATAAGGATACCAGAACCCGGGAAGTATGGGGCAACAAGCAGGAAAACTGGAATCCTAGCCCAGGCTTCTAGCTGTATCTAATTTGCTTTCCTTGCCATTGTTTCTTGGCAGAATGAGGCTCCTCAGATTATTGTGGCCAGACAAAAGGACTCTTTCCAACAGAAATCCTATTAAATTATTTAGTTATAGAGGCTCTAAACCAGAGCACAATGGTAGAGCATTATTACTGGCAATGAGAGCAGGAGGCTGCATTTACACGGAGCTGTTAAATGCTTCATTCGGGACTCCTTGAGGAAATGGGGGGTGGGGGTATGCAGGAATATAATATTTCTCAGACAGGGGCATCTGAAGCAATGTGGAATCGGATCCCCAGTCCACCTTTTAGCTTTACTATGAAGGTGATCTGTTCTCCTGTTACCAGTTCACAAGCCCTCTATTAAAACGACCAGACTGTGGCAAAGAGAAAATGTACAGTGTTATGTATCATACAGCCCT
>NC_053391.1:586432688-586475188 GCF_905171765.1 Bufo bufo
TCTATCTATTATCTCTCTATCTATCTAATTATCTACTATATATCTATCTATGTCTGTATGTCTGTCTATCTGTGCTCCAACTATCACTGTCTAATTTCTTAGGATTTGTTTTAGGCACTTACTTCTGTACATCTGCCTGCATGTTGACTGTCAGGATCTGTCCCTCGGCCTATGGTTCTCCATGTATTGTATGTGACGAGCCCTATGGCTACTGTATAGATACTATAGGGTCAGTAAACAAGTGTCCTGCTGATGACAGAGATATTGTAGACACAATGCACATTAAGAGGACAGGTAGACAAGAGACACAACACCATTACTACGGAAGAAATCAGGAATATTACCAAATACTAAACTTGCAGACGACACAAGGACAGGACACAAATTGCTGCGACAACTGCTCATTACCTTGATTGTGCTGCGTCCGGTCTGTGTTAATTGTGCTGCTCATCTACATATTTGTATCAAATATTGCACTAAATGTCCCATTATATCCAAAAATCCCAGAGAAAAAATGTTTATGTGTTAAACCGAACTTGACGGTGTTTATTGAACCATACCATGGAGACAGCCAAGACACAAAATGCATGCTTGGGGAGAGCATTTGTCTGTCTGTCAAGTATGGCGTGAATGTGTCTGCTGCCTGCAGTCCAAAGACCATGATGGATAAACCAGATCACTGACAAGTCCTTTGGAAATCTCTGGGACAAAGGGTGCTATGGCTCCCATTAACAGGATATTATATTGAGGTGATTCCTTTCTCTCCCCACCCCATCTGCAATTTTCAGAGCTTCCCCGTGTAAACTCATAAAACCTGCAACTGGGAGGGAAGGAGAAGGGGGCCTTCACTTCAATGAGTTTGCTTTTTATTCCACCAGGCCTGTGTCTTCAAGACATCTTGGCTATTTTTTTTTTTACACTCCAAGATGCTTGTGCTTCCATCCCTCAATTCCCTGTGTGTTTCTTTTTTCTTTTTTCATTCTTTTTTTTTTTTCCCCCTTTAACTAGCAGGCTCCTCAGAATGAGTGAAAATATTCATACTGTATACATCATAGATTTTCTTAAGGAAGCAGATATATAAAACCTTCTTCCCTGGATGTTATTTATAGAGGAAAGACCCAGGGCAATGAGTAGAAGCCTCATTTTCAGTATGACAGTAGCATTCACCATGAATAAACCAAGGGAGAAAGTTGCAATAAAAATTCAGGGGATCCCACATGGTAATGTGAGAGTCTTCATAATTCCAGTGCACTTGTGTTTTTTTTTTTCTTCTGTGCTGTGCTGAAGATCTGTATTGGGAAAAATGAAATCAGTAAGCGAGCTCAGAGCCAGGAGAAGGCAACTGGACGGGATCAGGAGAGGCCTGGAAGGAAACCACACATGGGATATGCATATATGCAAAACGCTGGGACATAAACACATTATGGATATGTTGTCTTAAGGCGGTTTTCTCAGCCACGGAACCTCATCTCAAAGGCTTCAAGAAGATTCGACTCTAAGGTAATCACGTTTTCTTTTGCTTCTATATCATGCGGCTATCAAGTGGTTAATATGTTAATTTATTGATGTGTCTGGAGCTTTGCTAGATGGCTGTGATCTTCATTGTTCTTGTAGTCTTTGGTGAGAAAATATTGCAAAGTATGTAAAGATATGATATTGTGCCGAGCAGCTGAGCTGTGGAGACTTGGGTTCTTGTGTTTTGTCAGCTTTGTCTTTAATTGTTGAAAATTAAAAATATGCATTAAAATGGGAGAATCGATTTTATCTTTCTTTCTTTCTATCTGATCTATCTATCTTATTGTCTATCTGTCTATCTGTCTATCTATCTATCTATCTATCTATCTATCTATCTATCTATCTATCTATCTATCTATCTATCATCTATGTATCCTTATGTACTTATCTGTCTATTTGTCTATCTATTATCTATCTATTATCTATCTGTCTATCTATCTATATATCTATCTATCAATTTTCTATCAATCTATCTATATCTATCTATCTATCTACCTTTCTAGATCTATCTATCTATTGTCTATCTATCTATTTATCTATCTATCTACACTCCTATCTATCTGTCTATCTATCTATCTATCTATCTATCTACCCTCCTATCTATCCATCTATCTATCTATCTATCTATCTATCTATCTATCTATCTATCTATCTATCTATCTATCCTCCTATCTATCAACTTATCTATCTTCCTATCTATCTATCTATCTATCTATCTATCTATCTATCTATCTATCTATCTATCTATCTATCTATCTATCTCTCCTCCTATCTATCTACTAATTGCTAAGATGCCATACAGCATGATCTGTTTCAGTACTGCAGTATGCCACTATATATATATATATATATATATATATATATATATATAGATATAGATATAGATATATATATACACACAGATATCTCGATAATTATTGTTCCAGCTTTGATGTCTTGCTTATGATGTCATGTATATCACTGACTATTAGCTCTTTCTATACGTTGGATGCCTAGAAATCTATTGTGTGTGCAGGCATTGGCAGATTTGACTATTCCTGGTGTAAATTGGAGCAGAGATTGCTGCACAGTTACGAGGCTGAGTAATGTCTGATAATATATTCATCATCCCATCATGTGCAACTTAACGAACCTCAGAGATTCCTTGTAGTGACAGGGATGGTGCTTATTGGGGTCTCACACAGTGGGAAAGATATGAATTAATAAAAGCCTTGGCTCCAGCGAATCAGCTCTGAATGCTCCCCTTCTGTATGGATTGTGTAGACATTAAATATACATTTCATTATGCCTGTACAATTGTTTTATCTGCTGCTTGAGCCTTATAGATGTCAGGCGTTTGGGGTTTTTCTCTGTGGAAATGTAAATCTTGCCAAATTCAACGTATTTGCTGTTACTCTCTGCGGATGTAGTAACAATGCTTTGCAGGAATTGTACAATACTATATGCTTTATACCCCATGTACTATACAAGGCCAGCATTGCCGGAATCTAGGGGAGAGTATTGCAGAATCGCCCATTATTTACTGCAGCTCTGGCTTTCCACTGCAACAGTAAAATGAGATTTATCAGCAATAAATGGACTCTTTATGCCCATCATTTGGGGCAGAATAAAAGCAATATATTTCTAATATCACAATGAACAGTGTCTACAGTGTCTACACACTTGTGTGCTCAATGGTCGCCGTGTTAAATGTGAAGGAATTCGATATCCAGAATAAGGAGGGGGGTTATTTAGTACCAGGACCTAATGCAAACAAAACGATGGCACTGGAAGTTGTCCCAGGGCATCCTCCTCAAGGGGTTGTCTTCTACCTCTCAGAAAACGCAGGAACTTTGCTTTAACTTTTTGATTTTTTTTTATTACAGTTGAAATCCAAACCTTACAGTTTTTGTTTAATGAACGACACGTTTATGAACAATCCAATGAGCCTCGTAAATTTTTTATTGAAGGACATAAAAACATCCAAGCCTGAGCAGACGAATACAGACATCCACTGAATGATGGGAGTAGCTTAGCACTTTTTATTCTGTCTCTACTATGAGCCCTTTTCTTTTCTACAAACCCCCTTTTGCTTCCAACTGCCTTGGATTTCAATGCCCTGCTGATCTGTCAGGAAATATACCAACTGGTCCCCAGGGCACCTACAACACCCATCAGCCAGTGACATGGCAAATAATAAAAATAATAAAAATCAAACCCAGTTTATTTACAAGCAGCATAAATAGCAGGAAGCTTCTCAACGAAATGCAGAAATCCTAATGTATTTGTAATGAAAAGCTATGTCCTGGGCTGTACTATATATCCATTCTAGTCTGCTGGCAGCATTACAGAGAGGAGACAGAGATGGATTGCGTCAAGAAATAGTCCCTTTGCCTGCTTCCCATGCCCCCAGCTCTCTCATCTCCCCAACTTTTCTCCACCATCACCCCAAAATGTGCAGCAGGGCAGCAGATCCTCCTCAGGTCCAGCAGCTCCAGAGCTTTGATTCTCCCATTATTTCATCCCTTTGATGAGAACCAGGCTCTTCAGCTTCCATACAGGGATACAGGCAATGGGACCTGCGCATTGATCTACACTGTATTTTTTTTTTTTTTTTTTTGGGTAAATACAATCACGTGGGAGGGGATAGCCAATGACAAGCCTGAAAGGCTGAAAAAATAATTACCTGCCCTGATTGTTCTATGAGCAGATAAAAAGTACACATACAGTTCATACAATAATCTTATGAATGTAAAAGAAGGGGGAACAATGTCTGCGTCTGGTCCTATCAGCAACTATTATGTGGACTCTCTGATCAGCCATGAGAGTGAAGACCTCCTGGGTTCCAGGTTCCCCACCACTGGGGCTCATCCAGCAGCAGCACGACCGTCAGGATTAGTCCCGGACTGTGGAGATTTTCCTTCCTGCAGTTTTGCCCCGAAACCTGCAGTGTTCACCACCTCCTGGGGTCCTGTGCACTCCCAGTCCTCTGTGGTCTATCACCCCTACACCCACCACCAGCCACACTTGGGCACAGATGCCAGATATATGCGCACTTGGCTAGAGCCCATCTCAGGGACCGTGTCATTCCCAGGGTTTGCAGCCAGCAGCAGGCACTACGGACTCAAGCCTGATGCCTTCCCCAGCAGGAGGGAATGTGGCCCCGGCGATGGTCGCAGCTTCCCGGATTACATGTATGGTTCTCCCGGAGATCTGAGGGACAGGCCACCTCTCCACACCATCCCCTCCCCGGAATCCGAGGCCATCCTTTCCAGCAAACACAAAGAGGACAAGTCTGAATTGGACCCCAGTAAGTTATTAAGAGTCATTCTTGTTTACAACCGGAGAAGGGGGGGGGGGGAGGAGGAATTATAACATGTACTAGAGTCTCCTCCATAAAACCAAATTACCTCCTTAAACCAGGGCCCTGCCCTAGACACACAGCCTGCAGGAAGAAGAGCAGGGAATAAAAGAACTAGGAAGGGATCTATTAGGGCAGGCATGGGTGCACTTCCTACAAGCCATTTATTTCCCATGGCCAGTGTGACACCCAGTCTCCCACCAGTCCTTCCTAAGATCCCTAGAATATCCCAGCACTGCAGCTAAAAATGATTCAGAGCAATTGAGGAAACACCTAGCCCTGGCTCATCAACCTGCCACATCCTCGTGATATTATTCCATGTATCACTGTGTGCATACTGCATCCCTGCTTTTCTTTATTTCAGTGTCCCAGCAGATAAAATGCCAAGGAAAAGGAATGTCCTCGCAGGCATTGAACTGTGTGGGACAATTGCTCCAAACAACGTGGTTTTATGGTTATGGCCAGAGCAGTTAACACTGACACAAGGCTTCCTTTAATTGTTATCATCTTCAAAGTTTTAAAAGCTCTCTGTGCTTAAGTTAAAAACTAGGCGCCTGTGCCATGGATCTATCATCCGTCCATGTGGCGATCATCAAGCACATGGGGCAAATAGGCAAGGAAAGACACCTGGCAGCCACACATTTTATGAGTGCAATTTTAAAATGCTGCCCTATAAAACTCCAAATGATAGCAATATAGTCCCTGCTATGTAATTATATGAAGTGGGGGCTCGTACACATAAGCATGTTCCTAAAACATTGAAGGATTTATTGCTATTTGAAAATAATTCCCCTTAAAGATATATTTTCAGAATGTACAGGACATTACATGATTATAGGCAGTGGATGTAGTACTGAGCACAGGTCATATATTATTATTATTATTATTGTCCTCCATTCAAGTATGCTGTTTTATGAAAAATTAAATGAAGCTGCTTATTAATGTATAATTTAATGTGTATATATATATATATATATATATATATATATATATATAGTATCTATGGATACAAACCTTAGGTATATAAAATGTGATATAATAAACACATATATATCTTCATTCCCACATTTAAGGGCATATTGAGTTCAGCATTTATAAAGGAAACAGGACTTGTTAGAGCCTTTTATGGCCTTCTGACAACAACGTTTATTTTATGATTGCAGGCATATACAATGGCTTCTGCTGCTCATGTGCTAAATACTTTTAAGTGCCAATAACCTTTCTGACCACCCTTAAATGTCCACACAAATGATACATATCATTATCTACCACATTTAAGGAACAAAATTGACATCAAGTAGTGAATTTGAAATTAGGAAGGAATTCAGCAGCTGAATAGCTTCAAATAAAAAATATCACTGTTGAGTTGAAATGGATACATTCAATGATGTTCATTTTGTTCTGCATTTCTTTCTTTCCCTCCCCACCCCAGATAACCCAGTGGCAAATTGGATCCATGCACGTTCCACAAGAAAGAAAAGATGTCCCTACACAAAATATCAGACTTTGGAACTGGAAAAGGAATTTTTATTTAATATGTACCTAACCAGGGACCGGCGCTATGAAGTGGCCAGGGTTCTAAATCTCACTGAAAGGCAAGTCAAAATTTGGTTTCAGAACAGAAGAATGAAAATGAAGAAAATGAACAAGGAAAAAACCGACAAGGACCAGCCCTAGAGATCCTCACCCCCATCCTCCTACTACTTTCACATCATAACTACCCCCATAAGAGATATGTGAAGAAAACATTTTGTTGTGGGCTCAAACATTATCAGTAATAATAATAATAATTAATGACTATGAATGTGGAGATCTGTGTTTAGCGTAGATTATAAACACACAGGCATTTTAGAAGCACACGCTTTTATAAAATGCGGTTACAAATGTTCCTCTTCTCTGTCTTCAAGGAAAGAAAAAAATAGAAGAAAAAAAAACAAGAAAGTACTTGAATATTTTTTTTAGTATTTTATTTTGTAACTTATACTTATCCAGTGTTAATTTTTATTTGAAGAAGTTTGTGAGTGCATATTTTGTATAATTCAAATCTGAAAATTACCAGTATGTTTTGTTATAGTATTGAAAGTATCTTGGATGTATATATTTATGTATTTTATTCTTGTCACAAAAAATAACGTTCAGTATTGTTCTGTTCTGCCTGTAGATCAGCTCTATGTAAATATAGAAGACTGCACTATTCTGCTTTTGTGTGTTTTGTGGTTGCAATTTCACAAAAAGAAAAAAATATATATCTCACAGATCGCCCTGGGCCACAGGAAATCCAGCCTGAGTAGTAACAAAAGTAGAAGCCTATTCTCTGTGTAAAATATATTTCAGCATTGTTGCATTTATGGTACTTACGGTTATTTAGGTCCTTCTGAAGATCAGCACAAAGCCCCCCTTCATTACCTTCTATAGCGGTTCTTATTAATAATCAGTCTAATATAGAAAAAAACTGAATGTTCCTGAGAACACATTCCCCACCAAATGCAGCCCTGAAAACATGATTTTAAAGTAAAGCTGTATTTGTTTCATTTGCATCTGATTTCCAAGTTTTAGAATACATGACACCGTAATTTATAGTCTCAGTCAAGAGAAATGTCAGGTTTGGACAATAATAGAGGGCCGCATTCCTAATTTAAGTTGCTTCCTGCCAGGACTGCCTGCCTTGGGACTCCAAACGATTGCACATTCTCCTGTTTTCTAGAACAGACTATTTTCTTATTATCTAGGTATATATTGTATCATTGTATTTATCTATTGGTAGTCACATAAAAAAAAGTGCTGGTGTTTTACTGTGTTAGTAAAGGCCTGGAAAGACAGGTTGCAATTAAATAGTTAAAGATTTTATAGGTAGGCTGAATGCTGCTGCACAAGTAGGCCACTTCACTAAGGATGACTGGCTAAGAACTATAGTGGTCAGAGTAGTCATAAAACTTCACAAGGGAGGCTGTTAAACGTATTAATCTTGGGGTAATACGGTTTTAATATTGTATAGCCACAGTATACATATAAAATACAATTAGAACAACTCAACCCCATCATAGATGTTATTTATGCATGATATAAAGTTGATTTAGCAAATATCAGTATGTCCTTTATAGAATATAGAAGAATTTTGATTTACGTGTGGCTTATGTGACTTATGCTCCAGAATAGTTTTATATATTATATACTATATGTACCGTATATAGCAATATACACACTATATATGTGGATATATTGTAGATCACTATATACTTTTATATTATAAACATAGATTCCTTAATATATAGATAAAAGTCAGCATTTTATCATTCTCTTAATAGATTCATTTTTTTTAATCTATATTATTATACACTGAATCATTTCACTATTCCATGCTATCGTTTTCTGAAAATTTCTATAAATTTGTAATAATATCTATAATTATGTGCCCGGCCCGTACATCCTGGTATATGCAGCAGTGTGTATTACTCTACTCTTTTAATATGAGGCAGTATTTCCTCACTTCCTATGATGATGCATATCAGCATCTTCATATTTATTACGCATTGACACAGTTCTGTATATGTAGCAGTATATTTTTTCATGGATGATATTGATATCAGTATATACCTTTATAGAGTGTAGTGTATACAGGCTTTTTTTCATAGATACATAGCATGAAGTAAGTGTGTGTATGTGTGTATATATATATATGTGTGTGTGTGTGTGTGTGTGTGTGTGTGTGGTTAGCCTTATTATTACATACATATATTTTTGGGTAGCAATAGATCACTTCATGATTTAGCACAATATGACATATGTTGATGTATTTTGTAAGAATATCTCTGTAAAGTAATCCTATGTAAAAATGTGCATCACTATATCTAGTGATACACACAGATCCATTCCATTATATCGAGCAGTGCTTAGGAGTTAAAGAAGTAGAAGAGAAATAATATATGTAGCAGTATATTTTTAATGCATGATATTGATATCAGTATATACCTTTATAAAGTGTAGTGTATGCATCCTTTTTTTATGCATAGATACATAGCATCACGTGTGTATATGTGTGTGTGTGTGTGTGTGTGTGCGCATGTGTGTGTGTATATGTGTGTGTATGTGTATGTGTGTGTCTATGTGTGTGTGTGTATGTGTGTGTGTATGTGTGTGTATGTGTGTGTATATGTGTGTGTGTATGTGTGTGTATATGTGTGTGTATGTGTATGTGTGTGTATATGTGTGTGTGTATGTGTGTGTGTATGTGTGTGTATGTGTGTGTATATGTGTGTGTATGTGTGTGTGTGTATATGTATGTTTGTTTGTATGTGTGTGTGTGTGTGTGTATGTGTGAGTTTGTATGTGTGTTTGTATGTGTGTGTGGTTAGCTTTATTATTACATATATTTATTTTTGGGTAGGGATAGATCACTACATGCTTTAGCACAATATGACACATGCTGATGTATTTTGTAAAAATATCTCTGTAAAGTAATCCTATGTAATAATGTGTATATCTAGTGATGCACACAGATCTATTCCATTATATCGAGCAATGCTTAGGAATTACAAGTAGAAGAGAAATAATAGCAGCTTGGTGATACAACTTCTGATAATAAGTGACCAGGGCTAGGAATGTGGAGAGCAGCAGAATGCTGCAATCTTAAAAGACATCTTAAAGTTCCATTTTCAATTGGTTGTCCAAGAACAAGGAAGGGCCCCTGCATTATTATCATTCAAATACATGTCATGCCAAGGACAGATTTAGTGATCTGCACAACCTTAGGATGCCTGACCGCTTCAGCCAACCAGTTCTTATTATCCCCCTCCTCTGAGGATTTATTACAATATAAATATAATCTATTTATCGAAGGGGGGCTTTGATGAAAAAAGAGATAGGATACATTGTAAGGGGTTGATAGAAGAATATTGCAAATTCACACACATGAGGCATATGAGACATACACACAAACAAATCCAGGATTTCTTCCCCATCCTGGTCTGAGATGTCATTGTCACTTTGACCATTGATCAATCAGTTTAATGTCCCATGATGGGAAGTTTGTCTTTCACATGGAGAAAGACTGGGATAAAGAAATATATATTAAGGGGAAGGAAACAAAGGCAGCAGGATCAAGTCCATCTGCATGTGCTACTACATACAGGAGATGTCGCAGGATATTTGGCAGCATTACTACATTGTCAGGTTTATACTGTGGCATATGGCACCCGAATGACATCAAATAATCCAGAGGCTTTTGTGAGGGAGATAAAAAGCCCAGGACAGTGGTGGTTTTAGGGCAGGCTATAGGTATACTTCCGCACACTAGGTTATAGCTTTACAGCCCAGGCTGTCTTCAATGGAGGTGAACAAAACAAGAGCAAAGGGCTGGCTAGACGTCTGGCATTAATTGTTTTATGGCTTAAATAAGGTGCATACTCTGGCCTTTGAAACCGGATTATTGGAATGTTTTGTCTACAGGCAACGGACAGGAGACTTCACAAGGATGAGAAATGGTTTGAAACTGATAAAACCAGAACTCAGGGAGAGGAGATGGTAGAG
Source organism: Bufo bufo (assembly GCF_905171765.1). NCBI lineage: Eukaryota > Metazoa > Chordata > Amphibia > Anura > Bufonidae > Bufo > Bufo bufo. The sequence goes on from NC_053391.1 coordinate 586,443,070, forward strand.
AGGTGTGCACCCACTGCTGCCATGTTTATTGCTGCTGTGTGTACAAAGAAGGCTGCTTCTCCATGCAGCCGCCATCAGCAAGATTTACTCTCAGTTTCTAAATATACACAAAGAAATCCCACGGCTGAAGGGCCTAATTCATCAGCAGATCAAGCTCTAGATCAAGCTCTACTCTGTCCAATGTGCACATTCTGCATATGCAGAAAACATTAGACAAATCATACAGCACGTGGAGCTGTGAATTTGTAGCATGTGCATATATATATATACATTCACACATGTATACACACAAATAGAGTCTCATTCAGGAGGTTTGTGTACTATATATATATATATATATATATATATATATATATATACACACATTTATACACACAAATAGAGTCTCATTCAGGAGATTTGTGTACAATATCTATATATATATCTATATATATGTATCTATATATATATATAAAACATTGTCTCATTCAGGAGGCTTGTGTACTATATATATATATGTATATATATATATATATACACACATTTATACACACAAATAGAGTCTCATTCAGGAGATTTGTGTACAATATCTATATATATATCTATATATATATATCTATATATATATATATAAAACATTGTCTCATTCAGGAGGCTTGTGTACTATATATATATATATATATATATATATATATATAACATTGTCTCATTCAGGAGGCTTGTGTAATATATATATATATATATATATATATATATAATGTTAAATTGTATATATATAAAAATTCAATCCATCAGGATGTCCTGGTATACAGATACAGGTATATTTACAGTGCTTTAGTGCTGTAAAAGTTACAATGTTAACGAGACTGCAAAAGGAAATATTTGTGTTTTCAGTAATTAGATATTTATCCATCAAATTATCTATATTATATATTATATCAAAAAGTAGCTCTATCTATCTATTATCTATCTATCTATATATATAATCTATCTGTATATATATATATATATATATATATATATATATACACACACATATACACACACCACACACACTCAAAAATTATTACTTATTTATGCACATATTCATACACACTGAAACATATCCACACGTTCTTTCATTTACAGTGCATTTATTCTACATTTCCCATCGCTTATATGTATATAAATAAGGTGAATGTATATATTACTATTCACAACAAATAAATTTGAACTGTACACAAATAACATAAGTAAATAGCAGCAGAATATATGTGATTTAATGTAGTAGGTACTTCAGTATGGGAGTATGGAGGGGGGGGGGGGGCAGGGGTTGTCTTTACAAAGTTTTGACACTGGGTGGCACTGTTGCTCAAATTTTAGAGCACTTTGGCCAATTAGAGTTGCATTGCATCCCATTACACCTTTGGGCCCCTACAGGACTGTTAGAAAACAAATCAAAACAAATACGCACAACATCCTTCACCAGTGAATGGCGAATTACCATGTAATATGTGTAAGAGTGTTCACAAATTACAAGTGGGTCACCGTGATGATGGGCGAGGCTGCCATTTCATGGTAACACTGTAAGAAGCCTCTTTGTGTAGAGAAACGCTAAGGTTGGAAACCTAGCTAATTAGCCATATATTGATCAGTCTATTGCACATTAAAGACGTCCCTCATTCTTGTTTGCTTTTGATCACAACTGATATTTATTGAGCAAACATCAATGTGTAACACTGTAATATCATAGCCTTAGGCCAGAGCAGGCGGAGGAAGACTCAGCTGCTGAATATCACATTGTAAGTGCACCATATTCGGTCAGAAGCATGTAGTAACCACTAAAGCAGAGGAAATGTGAAGTCCAGCAATACGATAGATAGATAGATAGATAGATAGATAGATAGATAGATAGATAGATAGATAGATAGATAGATAGATAGATAGATACTGTGGGTGGATGAATAGATAGATAGATAGATAGATAGATAGATAGATAGATAGATAGATAGATAGATAGATAGATAGATAGATAGATTGATAGATGGATAGATAGATACTGTGGGTGGATAGATAGATAGATAGATAGATAGATAGATAGATAGATAGATAGATAGATAGATAGATAGATAGATAGATAGATAGATAGATAGATAGATAGATACTGTGGGTGGATGAATAGATAGATAGATAGATAGATAGATAGATAGATAGATAGATAGATAGATAGATTAGGGTATATATAAGCAATTCATAGGGTATGTGTATATGGCTCCATAATGAGATTAGGAAGTGTGAGGTGCAGCAGACAAAAAAGTCCCCCTATAAAATTGATAAGAAATACCCTATATAGACAATCATATTAAATATGGTCCAAAATTATGCCTGATATTTGTGTATTACTTATAGATGTAACTTTTCTAAATACAACTCTGTATAGACAAATACAGTATATATAATTTTATTTTTTATTTTTTTATCACATAGAACTAATAGAATATGTTTACACCACAGCATATAATGTATTTTTATTTTGTATACAAAATGTGCATCACTCTACATATAATCTATCTATCTACATAGCTATCTTCTATCTATCTACATATCTATCTACAGTATCTATCTATCTATCTATCTATCTATCTATCTATCTATCTATCTACATATCAATCTATCTATCTACATATCTATCTATCTTTCTTTCTTTCTATCTATCTATCTACATTATCTATCTATCTATCTTTCTATCTATCTACATATCAATCAATAAATCTATCTATCTTTCTTTCTTTCTTTCTTTCTTTCTATCTATCTACATTATCTATCTATCTATCTATCTATCTATCTATCTATCTATCTATCTATCTATCTTTCTTTCTTTCTTTCTTTCTTTCTATCTATCTATCTATCTATCTACATTATCTATCTATCTATCTATCTATCTATCTATCTATCTATCTACATATCTACATATATATCTATCTATCTACCTATCTATCTATCTATCTATCTTTCTTTCTATCTACATTATCTATCTATCGATCTATCTACTTATCTACATATCTTTCTTTCTTTCTTTCTATCTATATATTATCTCTCTCTTTCTCTCTCTCTCCTTCTCTCTCTTGGTTTGGGGCCTTGGAACAGAACATTCCTCAGCCTTTATAATAGACTCTTACCAATGGCGTCTAAACCCAACTCCTATCCTAAACCTATGCGCTCACAAAGCCCTGCACCAGCAGATGGGGAGAGGAGGGGGATTTGGGATTACAGCTCGGTTTTTCTAATTGCATTTCCCCTGATTTTCTTTCCTCATTATTTGATTCCCTGATGCTACAAGACCACAATAAAATCGCCATCGTCGTGCATTTCCTTTGTCTCTTCTTCCAGTTTGGAGCCCTTCCTGGATGAAGCCTCCACGTTGTAGTCATTGATATCCTCACTCCTCAGGATGATTCCTCCCTGACTTAAGTCACTCAGATCCTGTCACCAGAGCCGGCAGCAGCAGCAGGCGGTCTGGATCAGTGCTGCCAGCCATGCCATTGTCCTGCACAACCTCTCTGCCCTTTAACACTTTTATTTAAGCTTTCCTGAGACATTAAAAACTGTTTGCTTAATTCCAATAGGACGCCAGCCGGTGAGAGAGGAGCAGTGCAGACGTCAGAGGGGGAGCAGGGAGGCCAGTGACGTCATACTGGGCTACTTGGCTGCATCCTTATTACTGAAGGGGAAATATGCAATGTTGCAATAAGGAATAAAGCTCTTTCTCCCTGTGAGCTCCTGAGCTCCTGACACAGGCACCCTAAATATTTTACCTGTTGAGGTAACCTAGGTTGACCCCACGGCGCATGTATTTTCCCACATCAGTGAAGAGGCTGGCTTGAAAAAAAAAAAAGAAAGGAAAGGAAAGGAGCACCTAAAGATATTAATGCGCACCTTTCATAACCCTCCCTCATTCATTTGATATTTTTTTTTTCTGAAGGCTGGTGTGTTCCACGTCCATCCGATCCCCCCAAATCCTTGTCATTTCTTTCCAGCCTGTCTTGCAGGAGAGGATTGATGGATACAAATCGCGTGTGAAAGCTTCACCAGCGGGATTTTAAGGAATTTGCCTGTGGTGTTAAGGGAAGGAACAGTATAGAGGAACTGACAGAGAGAGCTCTACCTACCGACTGCACTACTAGAAGATCCAAGCAGCCCAGAGACACTCCAGCACCATGAGACGTCTGTGAGAAGCCTCCTAAGAACCCCCCCTCCTCATCACAAACAAAAACAGGACTTTAAGACAAGCCCAGGGGACACTTCTCCATTGATCTCTCCCAGAATTAAAAAAAAGACTTGTATTGTTTGCTGTTTTTGATTTCCCTTTTTTTATTATCATTATTATTATTATTAGGAGGGGGGGTGCTGCATCTGTCTTTAATGCAAGAGCCATGAGTTCCTATTTTGTGAACCCACTATTCTCCAAGTACAAAGGAGGTGAGTCCCTGGAGCCAACTTACTACGACTGTCGGTTCCCACAAAGTGTCAGTAGGAGCCATGCCTTGGTGTATGGACCAGGCACCACAGCTCCAGGCTTCCAGCACCCTTCTCACCACGTCCAGGACTTCTTCCACCACGGCACCTCCAGCATCTCCAACACTGGCTACCAGCAAAATCCCTGCGCCCTGACGTGCCACGGAGACGCCTCCAAGTTCTATGGCTACGATGCCCTACCAAGGCAGTCCCTGTATGGTGCCCAGCAAGAGACGAGCGTGGTGCAGTACCCCGACTGTAAATCGTCCTCTAACACTAGCTCTAGCGAAGGACAAGGCCATTTAAGTCAAAATTCGTCTCCTAGTCTTATGTTCCCCTGGATGAGACCTCACGGTTAGGATCTAATTTTTTTTTATTCTTCCTTCTCTACCATTTGTGTTTTGTGCATTGTGTCTTGTGGTGTTGTTGTCTGTCTGCATGCTTTGTCCTTTGCCCACAACCCTAAAACAATAGGACAGAATTTAGAATTTTCTGCTATTATCTCACCTCCTTTTTTTTTTGTTGTTTTTTTTTTATTATGCTTTTCTGGTCATTCCACCAGTCAGCAGTTTAGACAGAGACCAAAAAAAAAAAAAAAGATCAAGGTGTTTTAAGTGCAAGTCTTTAGAAGTCACAATGAACGAAGTTATTTTTATGGCTCTGCCTTGAGGAAAACAGTATACAGCTCCCACGAGGTTATTTGCTTAGTGCAGAGCTCCTTCATAAACCCATACAGTTTATCTTAATGGCTTTGCAAGTTAAAAGAGGTGAAAACGGTGTATTTACAAAGTGTCCAAATAACTTGCTTCAACTTAGGTGTGGAAGGCAGATCAGCCAAATGCTGTGAAATCTATCATACTGGCTCCTTTATTGGGAAGGCCATTTAACTATATAGAGTTTATGGGGACTCCATGATGTTGGTGTATTCATGTAAGCCATTAAAACCTGATTGTAAAAAGTAAGGTTTATAGAATTTGATTTATAGTGTTGGTCTACATCACGATCCATGAAAGTCACTGATTGTTTTGTAGCTCTATAACTAGCCAAAGGAAGGGTTAAATGCTTAATTGCATGCTATATATAATTTTATGTGCTTTATAATTATACCATGCATCATTATGTACTTAATAATGATTGCTGTTGTTATTACTATTGCCATAGATTTGGTGTTACTGATATTTAGTGTGGTAGGAGGAGTAAGAGTATTATTATTAGCATTAGCATTATTGTTATGTCTTTAGATGCAAGTCTTATAGCTCATTATACTTTTTGGGCAGGTGTAATGTAAAATAGAACTGGTGGGATTTTAATTTTTCCCCTTATGCATTGAAGACATGTTGAAATTTCATATTTGTAAGTGTTAGAAGCTCTGAGGAGGGTAAATCCATAGGAAGGGAATTGGAGCTGATACTGTTATGTAAAGTAAAAATAGGAGGAGTAACAGCAGTATTATTATTATTATTATTATTACTACTACTACTACTACTACTACTACTATTACTGCTACGCTACTAGCATTATTGTTATGCATTTAGATACAATCCTCATAGCTCATTATTACCAGGAGACTTTTTGGTAGATAAAGTAGCACTGGTGGGATTTTAATTTTGCACCTAATGCATTTGATACATGTTGAAAATCTCGATTTTCTAATAGTTGGAGGCTCTGGTAAATCCATAAAAAGGCTAATGGTGCTTTTACTATTATTTAGAGTAGTAGTAGTAGTAGTAGTAGTAATAGCAGCAATTGTTATTATTATCATTATTGTTATTTCTATGTTGCTAGCATTGTTATTATGTATTCAGCTGCAAACCTCCTTGCTCTTTATTACCAGAATTATTATTTTTTTGGACGGTGTCATGTAAAGTATCACTTGTGAGATATACATTAGGTCTCATGTAAAGTAGCAGTGGTGGGATACACATTTTGCACCCATTGCATGTTAAGAATTCCCATGTTCTAAGTGTTGGGGACTCTGCTCCATTTCTTTGGCTCCTGTGGAGCTGATCCTGGAAGTAGTAAGCAGTAATGGCTGTGTTTTCTTTTGCTATACCCAGCCCCCGGAAGACGCAGTGGAAGGCAGACCTACAGCCGGTACCAGACATTAGAGCTAGAAAAAGAGTTCCTCTTCAACCCTTACTTGACGAGGAAACGAAGGATTGAGGTCTCCCACGCCCTGGGACTGACGGAGAGGCAGGTCAAAATCTGGTTTCAGAACAGAAGGATGAAATGGAAAAAGGAGAACAACAAAGATAAACTCCCTGGATCTAGAGATGAAGAGAAGACAGAGGAAGAAGGGAATGATGAAGAGGAGAAGGAAGAGGAGGAGAAGGAAGAAAGCAAGGAATGATCTGACCTGTGGGGGAACGAGACTCCCTGTGTGTGAATGGCAATGTCTGTTTGTGTGAATGTATTCAATTCCTCCTTGAAATGTTGGTTTTATGATACATATAAAGCCAAAAAAAATAATGCTCATAGAAACAGGGGAGGGGGCAGAGGGGACAACATTAACTACCTGTCACAAGTTCCAGCCTTGTCTTCTGGTCAGGACTTCACCTTGCATTTTGCTGTGGTTTTTGTGGATAAAATGGGGGGGAATTTACATTGCCTTCTTATTTATGTCCTTCAAGTCCTGAGAAATAGGCTATAAACTTATAGCATACAAAGTGAAGGAAGCATACAGGGTTTTACTACTTCTAGTATGATTTCCAACAGACTGACATTTCTTGCAGCCACAATAGTATTAATTCCTTTTTATGTGAAATAAAAACTACCTATTCTCTTGTTTAGAGGCACATTGAGGGCCTCCTGATGTAACCTGTGTTTATTTAGAGTTCTGTATTCAAGGATGGGGTGGGGGAGGGGAGGGCCAGCACATACCCTACTATGTTAATTTGATATATATATTTTTTTTTATTGTTGTTATTAAGTAATTGTCCACGTTTGGTATAATGCAGTCCATAGAGTTCTATGCAGCCTCTGCAGTTGTCAAACCTGTCAGCAGAGGGGATTGACCCCAAGCTGAAGTAGAGTGTGTGCACATGGCTGACAATAGCTTAAAAATGAACCTATCTGAGCATATAGCTGTTATGAGTGACCACAACAATTTCATATTTTCTCTTCCACCTGGGTTTAACATGGCTGTGTGAGCACTTATAACCTACCTTAACTACCTAGAGATCAGGCAATAACTATGTAACACACGTGGAGTGTACTTATACCTATGTATCTGGAACAGAAGATGGTCAGACTTCCAATGACTGGCAGTGATGCCCAACATGCAAGCTACTGAGTAGCCAATATAACCTGAAACTTGCAATGTAACTTATGATAATAATGATAATGATAACTACCTATAGAAGGAGATGCTATCGGGAAGTATTTGTAATGCAATTTTTATGTTGTTTCCTGCTGCTTTATCCCAACAACTGAAACTGCCTACATGGACGCACATTTAATGACTGTGTTTATTTTATCGTGCTTTTACAGTAGTTTAGGACTAAATTGCACTGAATGTAAAGTTACCTATTTGTCTTGACCCTATCTGTTAACGCAAGAGCTTGGGGTATTAAAGTATAAAATTAAAAAAAATGAAAATAAAAAAATTAAAAAAAATCATAAAAAAACAACATAAAAATGAAATAGTCTTTGTTTTATTTCTGTAATAAGCCTAGTTACACGTGTTCTCAACCTATGAATGTAGCAGACAAACCATGAACTTGTTCCTGGACAAGATAACATTTGTATTGTATACGTGAAACATTAAATAATATTATAAGAATAAAAATGAGAATAAACATGATTTTAAAAATTATAGTCCACTTTTTTTTATTTGAAGTTCTGTAATTAGTTACCACCTTATTCAGTTTTATTAATGTGATATCGGTGTAAAGTATATCTAGCTAGCTTGATAGGTAGATAGATAGATAGATAGATAGATAGATAGATAAATGAGACAGACTAATAGACAGACATATACATAAGATAAAGGCAGGTAGACAGACAGACTAATAGTTAGATAGATAGATAGATAGATAGATAGATACACAGACAGAAAAACAGACAAACAGATAGAACAAAACAGATAGATAGATAGATAGATAGATAGATAGATAGATAGATGAGACAGAGTCATAGACAGACAAACAAACAGATAGATAGATGAAAAAGATAGACAGAGAGATAGATAGATAGATATAAAGAAAGAAAGAAACAGAGACAGATAGATACACAGACAGAAAAACAGACGAACAGATAGATAAAAACAGATAGATAGATAGATAGATAGATAGATAGATAGATAGATAGATAGATAGATAAAAGAGACAGACTGATAGACAGACATATACATAAAATATAGACAGGTAGACAGACTGATAGATAAAAAGACAGATAGGCAGACAGACAGACAGACAGAGAGATAGATAGATAGATAGATAGATAGATAGATAGATAGATAGATAGAGAGACAGATCGACACACAGACAGAAAAACAGACGAACAGATAGATAAAAACAGATAGATAGATAGATAGATAGATAGATAGAGAGATAGAGAGACAGATAGATACAAATACAGAAAAACTGACGAACAGATAGATAGAAACAAATAGATAGATAGATAGATAGATAGATAGATAGATAGATTGATAGATTAAAGACAGACTGATAGACAGACAAACAGATAGATAGATGAAAAAGATAGACAGGTAGACAGACAGACAGACAGACTGCTTGAAAAAAAGACAGATAGGCAGACTGACAGACAGAGAGATAGATAGATTGATAGATAGATAGATAGATAGATAGATAGATAGATAGATAGATAGACAGATAGATACAAATACAGAAAAACTGACGAACATATAAATAGAAACAAATAGATAGATAGATAGATTGATAGATTAAAGACAGACTGATAGATAGATAGATAGATAGATAGATAGATAGATAGATAGATAGATGAAAAAGATAGACAGGTAGACAGACTGATAGATAAAAAGACAGATAGTCAGACTAACAGACAGACAGAGAGATAGATAGATAGATAGATAGATAGATAGATAGATAGATAGATAAAAGAGACAGGCTGATAGACAGACAAACAGATAAATAGATGAAAAAGATAGGCAGGTAGACAGACAGACTGCTAGATAAAAAGACAGATAGGCAGACTGACAGAGAGAGAGAGAGCGAGAGAGAGAGAGAGATAGATAGATAGATAGAAAGAGGGACAGATAGATAAAAACAAACAGATAGATAGATAGATAGATAGATAGATAGATAGATAGATAGATAAATAGATAAAAGAGACAGACTGATAGACAGCCAGACAGCCAGACAAACAGATAGATAAAAAAGATAGGTAGACAGACTGATAGATGAAAAGACAGATAGGCAGACAGATAGATAAAAAGAGAGACAGATAGATACACAGACAGAAAAAAACCCCAGACAAACAGATAGATAAAAACAAATAGATAGATAGATAGATAAAGATTGATCAGCAAAAAATGAAGAACACACACTACTGGTATTCTGTAGCAGGTCGAAGTTTACTATTCACACCCAATATTCTTCATATTCAAAATTTTGTGTAATTTCAAAATGGGGAAACTTTGGATGGGTAACTGCTTGCAGTTCATATAAACACACACCCCCAGTCTCTATAATAAATAATTATCTATCTATCTATCTATCTATCTATCTATCTATCTATCTATCTATCTATCTATCTATCTTCTGTGTAGCTATGGATGGGTAACTGCTTGCAGTTTGTATAAACACATACACAAACGCTACAAGTATGTCTATAGTCTATCTATCTAATCATCTGTTGATATCTAACTAGAGGTGTTTTGATCCTTTTAAAGAAAAATAAAAAAAAGTAAAAATAAAAAAAATAAAAAGCATCCTCCAGACCTGCTCTGCACACAGGACAGAACCATGTGGTAAAGCAATAGCAGGAGGAAAATAAAACCATAAAACAGCTCCCAAAAGCTACAACAAATGTACAGTCAGGCGACGGTCATTTCCTGAAGATATCCTGGGCATATGGGCATTAAAAGGGGAAAGCAACTCAGATGAAGGGGATTTTCACAAGACTTCTTTCCTCAGTGTAACTGAAGGTGACATTCAGTTTACACCTCCAGAACTATGTAAGTGCCACACATTTCCACTCTTTCAGCTATAGGGGTTAATGGTAAAGGCAGTAAACGCAATTATTGGAGAAAAAAAATACAGCTGTGTAGTTTATTGGTGTATTGTAAAATGCATGTAAGAGAGTTCAGTCTGTCTATTAATAATAATAATAATAATAATAATAATAACATCGATAATCTATCGTCAATTCATCGTCAATTAATTTTTGTTAATCAATATGTAATAAATATTTCGACCCTTTTTATTAATAATAACTATCTGGTAAGCGTGTGTGTATACAGAAAGTTTATCTATCTATCCAGGTTCTTATTATCTGTTTATTTTCATGTTATTGCTTTTATAGCACCAATATATTTCACAGCACTTTACATACATCATCACTGGCTGGGACAGTGGACCAGTGGAGCTCTGACTATGCACAGTAAATATCTATCTATCTATCTATCTATCTATATACATACATATATGCAACTAACAGACTGGTATAGATAAAGATAGATAGATAGATAGATAGATGCGTACATACATACATATGGGTGGGTTCTCCTTTTCCTGAATTTTTTTACGTTACTGTTTTTCTGGTTGTAATTATTTATTGTTATTCTAAATATCTTACATAAATAATATTCAGTTTCTGTTTATTAGATTTTTTTTTCTTCCATCAGAGTCAGTTTTCATCTCATCACAAGAATCAGTTCTTGGGGTCGGGTTCTATTTGTATTAGACCTAACAAGTTAACCATAGGGAGAATCCTTAATAAAATTAATTAATAAAGTATCTTGTCTCAATGATACAATTGATGCAAACGTGAGAGGAAAGATAGACAGATAGATAGATAAATAGATAGATAGATAGATAGATGCAAGTACATAAATTTGTATCCCATAAAAGTAATGATCTCTTTTCTAAAGAGCAAATAATAGACATGGATGTTCATGATAGGAATCTATACAGTCCAAAAATTAGAAATACTATAATATCAATATAGTCTTTATAGCCTAATATCTAGATGCCCTGAATCTCTTCATTCATCCTTTCTTTCTTTGTGCACATTTCTCTTTGTTTTCCATATCTTACTGTATCTATCTATCTATCTATCTATCTATCTATTTTTCTTTGTATCTACTTATCTATCTATCTATCTATCTATCTATCTATCTATCTATCTATCTATCTATCTATCTTTTCTCTCATATGCATATATTCTGCAGTGGATCTGCTCTGTATGTGTTGTTATGGTCGATGCTGCCATGAATATGGGCTGTAAAGTCATGTGCATGGCCTGTATACAGCTACTAGCTGGATCATACCAACTACCCTGTATAATGGCCATAAGTTTATTGCTGATTCCACTGGATATTTGTGCTGAAGTCGACAACCACAGATACTAATCAGATTTTGTTATAATTCGATTTAATCCTTCAGTCATCTGTAATAGTCCATGGGTAGGAAACCTATTTAAAAAAAAAAAATACATATAAATAAAATATGTAATTTGGGGATGATGTGCCTTTTCACAAAGGCCTCTACAAATGATCATTGCTGCCTTTAGAAGACTGGCAATGGACCCACATAACACGCCTGAAGGAGACCAGAGAAATTCTATCAAGGCTTTTCTTTTATTAACCAATCCAAATTTCCTTCAAGACTCATTAAAGAAAAAGGGGTAATAATTCATGTAAAAGCTTAGCCAGAGCACATTGCTCATTTTCATTTAATGTACAATTTCAAACAAGGAAACATAAGCATTATATTGAGGCCATAAAACCCTGATAACACAATTTACACTATGTACTGTAGGCTGGAAATTGCCGCAAGTGCGTGAATGTACAAAACAGTAACAAAACTCTGATCATGGAAAACAAACACAAATATCTACCTATCCTTTCATTCATGTTTTGTTATCAATCTGTCTGTATCTATCTACTATCTATCTATCTATCTATCTATCTATCTATCTATCTATCTATCTATCTATCTATCTATCTATCTATCTATCTATCTATCTATCTACCCATATCTTATCTATCTATCTACTATCTATCTATCTATCTATTATCTATCTATCTATCTATCTATCTATCTACTCTTGCAATCTATCAGCTGTATGTTTGTTGTCTTTCTGTCTATGTATGTATAAACCTACCTATTTACCTATTATATTGCTGGATTGCTCTGGTGGATGACTGGTTTGTGTGTGTGTGTGTATATATATATATATATATATATATATATATACTGTATGTATATATATAGTATATATATATACATATGTACATATATAGTATACACACACACACACATATATATATATATATATATATATATATATATATATAGACACACACTAATTATTTACTTTTTTAATTACCTTATTTGTAGAAAGCTGTTCATTGGTATTTATTGCCACCTTTAGATCCCGCTACAAATGGCACTGGTAGAAGCGCTTCCTATAGAATGGATAAGCTACTTTTATGAAGGGGCAAAGCGAATTTTCGTTCCTGGTAGTCTGTTCTTTAAAGTTGAATGCGCCGTGGAGACATAAAAGCTGGTTTTGATTCAGGACGCTTCCTCTAGTTGTAACTTTTAACTACCTGTTATAAAATTTATTGGTGGTTTGTAAAACAAGAAAGGACAGTATTGCCTTCATCCGGTGCTAATACTGTCTCTCTCCCATTGTTGTCTCTGAGAGGGGGACAAGAAATCAACAATTCCCATTTCTCAGTATTTAAAAAAATAAACAAATTTTATATATATATATATATATATATATATATATATATATACACACACACACACACACACACACTCTAGAAAGTCAAACGAAATGTTGAAGGTATACATAAATCCATGTTTTAAAAATGTTCTATCTATTCATATTAATGAGGGAAAATATGTGAATTCCTTCCATTATATTAGATTATCCTTAGATTTTCTGCTTAGATATATAAGCTGTTAAAGCTTGAAATAATGTGTTTGTTGTGTCTATGTCTTATTGTGAATCTAGGTAACTGAGAATATGTATATGATGAGTGTTGTCGAGCACATTTTGTAAATAGATAGATAGATAATGGATAGATGGATGGATGGATAGATAGATAATAGATAGATAGATGCATTTGGTACATTTAGGTTAAACTTTATTTAATGTGAGGGGCAGTCAATTTTAAAGTTGTATGTATCTTTTGATGGTGAGGGTGCCCTGCATACACAACACAAAATTATAATTTAATGACATAAACATAAAAAATCCTATTAGAAAGTAAACTTTTTGAATTTGAAAGGATCGAGTTTTATTGGACGCTTTCCAGCTAATGTTTATAAATAATGGTGTATATTAGTAATATAGATCGATAGATAGATATAGAGAGATGTATATATGTCGATAGATACATAGATAGATATAGATAGATTTTGCCTGTATGGATACTCATGAGAACATACTATACTCATACAGAGAGATATCTGGCTTTTCTTCTCTGTGTACACTTGTAATTATGTATTAATCCACCTAAAGATCCAGTAGGGGAATTCGGTTCCTACAATTCCTATGTTTTTGGCACCGGTACTCCTTCTCAGGCCCTTCCAGAGATCTTGTGATCTCCTGTGTAATAAACAGATAAAATCCGCCTTCCATTTCCTATCCCCTGTTTATAAAAATCCGGCTGTAGTATAAAATACACACAAGATGCATTTGCATGAACCCTAATAAGTACGAAGGTAAAGTGAAAAAAAAAAAAAGCTATAATGAAATAATAGATAAATATGGCGTCAAGGAAAGACATTTGCACACGCCACAAAAATGCAGCACATTCTTGGTTGTTTGCAGAAAATTTACAGCTGGGCCATAAAAGTTTACGACTGAATCACAAGTTGGATTGGCCACAGGAAGTCATGTGGACTCTCCATGAACGTGAACTTTTTATTGTGGTTTCTTATACGCAGTGCTTCTCCTTATAACAGTCCTCCCAGTGCCAGGGACAGGGGATCAGCCTATCTCTATTTATTTTATAGACATTATAGATTCTATAGACATCCAGATCTTCCTTTTTCTTCTCAGCCCTGGGACTGTTGCTGGCTTGGAGGCATTTTGGAAATAATGAATTTACTGCACCTCTTGGTCGCCTCCCCCTTTTCCACCCCTAGGGGCAAAAGCCACTACATTTCCTCTGGAGCAGCACAGAATAAGGAAGCGTTGGGTTGTATATAGCTTTTTATTATTAGATGTAGATAGATTATTTTCCCTGTGCTCAGGATTTTTCTCTTTTGTCCCCACCTTATTTTTTTATTTTTTTTCCCTCCTTGTAATGTTTTCTTGAAGCTCCACACAGGCAGCATCACTGGATCAGACACAGGGAGAGAGAGAGAGAGAGAGAGAAGGGGAGAGGGAGACAGAGAGACAACATGGGTAAGTGTTCTCTTATTGGCTACATTTTCTAACTAATGATCCATAGCAATGGGTGGTAAAGAGATGGCTATATGATGTGCTGTGGCAATACTTTGATATGATCAGGTTACATGATTTGGAGTTGATTATGGGAGTGTGTATATATGTGATGTGTGGATGTAAAAGGCACATTGTACACAGTCTGTGCTGTGATGTCACTTGCTGCTTTCCTATAGATATTACTACTGCTCTGCTGTTGTTGTTGTGCCTTAGACGATCTCTGCTTGCTGTCTCATATGTGACTGTTCAGTGAGAGGTCTCTGGGCCTGCGAGAAGGGGGTGTGATGTAACAGCAACAAACCAAAGAGAGAGCTCCGCTAAGGGACTGAGGTCGGAAGCTTGAAAAAACACATGTAAAGATGATGTTAAATGAAAAATGCTAACTTTTTTTTTCCCCTCTGATATATCTGGCGTGCATGGGGGGGATGTGGGCATGCGCAGAGTGTTCAGGTGCCAATTTGTTCTGGATCAGACGCCAAGTTCAGACTGGGTTCCTTGGCAGTCACATGTTTGTTTTAAAATTACAATTTTGCTATTTTGTTAGTGAAGTGTTGGTAGAAAGAAAAGAAGAGAGAGAGAGAAAGAAAGAGAGAAAGTAAATATTTTCTAGATATATAGGTATTTATAAATGTATAAAGAAGCATTAATTGGTTGGTTTTAAAAGAAGAAGTCTCATTTGACTGTGATTTTTGTTTGGCTGAGCTATATTTAATGGTACTGAAAGTGTGTGTATGTGTGTGTATATATATATACTTGGACACATATGGAAACAGTATTTTAGTAATTAACTAATATATTTGTATGTATGTATGCCCAAAAACTTCAATTTTTTACCCGAAGTGGGAAAATAAATAAATCAAATAGATGGAAGGATAGATAGATAGATAGATAGATAGATAGATAGATAGATAGATAGATAGATAGATAAATAGACAAAGGGATAGACAGACAGCGGATAGATTAGACAGATAAATAGGTAGATAGATAGATAGATAGATAGATAGATAGATAGATAGATAGATAGATAGAATGGATTCATCCATTACAATGTATATTTTTAATTTTCAAAAATTGAAGACACACCTGACAAAAGAAAACACCTCAGATAGGTAGATAGATGATAGATAGATAGATAGATAATAGATAAATAATAGATAAATAGAGATAGAAAGAAAGAAAGATAGAACGATATATATATATATATATATATATATAGATAATAGATAGATTATAGATAGATAAATAGATAGATAAAGATAGATAGATAGATAGATAGAATAGGTAAAAAAAGACAGTAAATATGGATAGCTATATTAGGCTAGGCAATCATGGACATTTACATTTATATATTTTATCCTTTTGTCCTTTCTGTATGTAAAGATACCACTCCTAAAATAATTTTTGTGTTTAGTTTTTAACACAGATGTACTTAATATGGCTGCTTGTGATTTGCAGCTTTGTATCTGTAGGAGATTTTATGACTGGTTTGGCCTGGGAAGGAGAGAGCTCCTGAAAGCTGTACCTAACAGAGCTAGCCATTGTGCTGCTTGTGGCAGTGTGGGATCTGGTGTATCATACTGTATAGGCTGGAGGAGGAGGATATAGCTATATGCTTCATCATATATTCCCCAGCTTCATCTATTATTATAATTGCAGCTCTATTTTCTAGCCCCTCCGGCTGCAGTAATGTGAGGCCTGCTCGTTTTGAAATGCCTCAAACATTATTTCAATATATCGATTTCCCTTTGAGCTCATCCAAGGCCCATCCCTCATAAACCTGCAGCAGACAGAAACAGTTTAGATCAGGAGGGTAATGGTGATTTATACATCGTTCTCAGTTTTACAAATAAAACTCCACTGAAATAAATGACCTGTTTTACCACACAGCCAACTAGTGGAGTTTAATGAGAAAACTGGGCCATAATATAGACTGCCCTCCATGGATGTGCCCTACCAGAAGCAGACAACATAGAGAGACGTTTTCCTCATCATGTCTGCATTCACTCCTTTGAAGAGCAGTTTTAAATCACAAAAAAACAACCCTCTGATTAAGGCATTATAAACAATATTATAAAAAAATCGAGAGAGAATGGAATCACTTGAAATAAGAACTATGAATAATATAAAAAAAATTCAAAAGCAGGTAGTAATAATAATAATAATAAAAAAAAAAATATGTGCAGGGCTGCATCTCTCCTTTATTATATTATTGCCATAAATAAAATTATATTAGCTACCAGTTGAGCATGTAAAATAAATTACTAATGAAATATGTTTAAAATATTTGATAAAAATGTTTATATGTAAATATAATAATGTAATATATATATATATATATATATATATATATATATATATATATATATATATATATATATAAATCCGCAGCACTTCGTAAAAGGTGAAAAAAAATTGCTATTTATTCACACATGTCATGTAGCAACGTTTCGGTTCTCTCTCAGAACCTTTTTCAAGCCAATATATTTAATGTTGATATGTTCTATGTTATTTAAATAAAAAACGGTTTTATATAACTTGGTATAAAACTATTCTAGGATTTACCTATCTATCTATCTATCTATCTATCTATCTATCTATCTATCTATCTATTTATCTATTTATCTATTATCTATTTATTATCTATCTATCTATCTATTTGTCTATTTATCTATTATCTATTTATTATTTATCTATCTATCTATCTATCTATCTATCTATTTATCTATTTATCTATTTATCTATTATCTATTTATTATCTATCTATCTATCTATCTGTTTATCTATTTATCTATTTATCTATTATCTATTTATTATCTATCTATCTATCTATCTATTTGTCTATTTATCTATTATCTATTTATTATCTATCTATCTATCTATCTATCTATCTATCGATTATCTATCTATTATCTATCTATCTATCTATCTCTCTATCTATTATCTATCTATCTATCTATCTATCTATCTATCTATTTATCTATCTATCTATCTATCTATCTATCTCAGAGTTGCATTTATCTAGTCATCAGTGTTGGTAGACCATATAATTTCCTGCAGAAAACGTCTGGATAAGTTTTCATGTGGAATTATTTACATTGGTGTGCCATGTAATAAGCAGAAGGGGATATTTAAGCTGTCTTCACACTGCTGGCGTTTTTATAGTTTGTGCATCCATTCCAGCAGGCGTCTTGGAAATGTTCTCACAGATAGAAAACACAATTTGGTGTTAAATATTCTTGGTGTCTATGAATATTTTATGTCCTCTCGATATATTTGTTCATTTTGCTCTTTGAGGCGGCAGTAAAACGCTCAACTACAAAAATAACAGGGTATTTATTGAAGTGAGTGGTAAGTTAATAAGAGAGTGAGAGCATTGTAGCGCCTGTTCACTCCCTGTATTTATTGGAGAGATTCTCCGGATTATTTCCTTGCTTAAATCCGCTTATTAAATTTACAGTCGTAGTTTAAATGGTATAAATACAGTAATAACAATAAAAAGAACACAATGAAAAAGAATGAGTTGGATGGGATGTTGGCTATGTAAGATGTGAATAACTTTTATTAGGCCATGATCATAATGTGAACATTTAATTGAGAGGTCAAACTGTTTCTGGGCACTGGGAGTATACAGTGATATATATATATATATATATATATATATATATATATATATATATATATATATATATATCACTGTGTACTGTATAATACTGTCACATCCATGACATTCATGCATCAGTGTCTGTTATGTGGTTTGTGGTTTATTCCTATGGGGTTGTTGTTTGTTTGTTTATATACTGCCCCCAAGTGACCAAATGCTGCTAAACCAGCACTGACGCTTCCTAGGACAGGAGCCTTGCTCTCTGCTGGGTCTGTGAACGATTTCACTGCTCAACAATTGAATTCTGTGTATTTTCAGAGTGTAATTTTTGTGCTTAATAGAGGAAAGCTGCATTTGAGGGTGTGATGTAGGACAGTTTAATTAATATTGTAGTATCTAGTCTCCCAAACGTCCAGCCCTTTATGCTCCAAAATAAAGTATATGTGCATGCAATATATATAATATATTCAGATCTACAGAACGGGTAAATAATTCAAAAAGACATGATAATATATATAATGTTTTTATTATTATTTTTTTAAGCAGCATGTAAAGAAATCACGCCCCATAGAGTAGCTTCCCTGTAATCTGATACCACATATTAAAAGCAGACTATAAACTCTCATAGAATTTGGGATTGTATTGTTTACCTTAATAACAATGTTAGGCCACTCTGTGCATCAAACAAAAAATCCATATGAAAAGTATAATGGTCACATGACCAAAAACGTTGTATCATGCAGATAACAGCTGGTAGACATTCACAGTGGAGTTTGTGCCACGTGTCTGATTCTTCACCCATGTCTCTACTGTCTATCTATCTATCTCTATCTATTTCAGACTGACTTTGTCAAGATGTAGCAGAGCTGGGTTTGTCGTTTTGCAAAATCTGTTATTTTCCATAAAGCTACATTCTTAGCGAAGGTTTTCACAAGGAGATTCACAAAGCAGAACGAGTACGAGTATGAACCTGTTTTAGGGATGACATATTTTCTTGTCAAATTTCCTAATAAAAAAAAAAGTTTTGAAATGTATTCAACAAACTTTAAAATTTCAGTTTCATTCATTGGTTTAGTAACTGCAGCAGATCTTTAGTCTTCAACTGATGCAAGATTTATCTGTGGTAAAAAAAATATATATTTGCATGAATATAATTACAAAACTGAACTTTTAAAGTTCACGTGGGGTCTATAGAAAGTGCGAAAATACAATTATATGGGATTTTTTGGGATGGTATGTCTTCAACTTCATCTTCAACATATTTATACAATGTGCAATACATTCAAATAGTACCACTACCTGCGTCATTTACTGTACAAACCATATATGGTATAAACCATTTTATATATATATATATATATATATATATATATATATATATATAGCTATCTGTACCTATAGGATCTTTGCTCTCTCGCCTTATGGTACATTGGAATTTTGGCTGGAGTGTGTTTATTGCAGCACTTGTAAAGTTTATGGGAAACACATGGCAGATTCCTATGTTGTCTGTTGGATGTGGTGAAGCCTTTATTCCTAGGCTGCATTGTACTGGGAAATTTCCTAATCGTTATAATTATCTATTAGTTTTCTCTGGCTCTATACACAATGTGTTATACAAATCATTTTGCACATTTATTAAAACAAACCTGATGTATATTTTAACTCCTTCCTGTAGCCTTTAATCAGACAATATTAGTCTATCTCATTTCCTCAGACTATTTTTTTTCATCATTGGAACCCAAAGACACTTAAGAAATTACATTAGAAAGCAACCGTCTAATTAAATCAATGCATCATATTCCATACAGCATGGATTCACTTCCTAGATCCCATGTATTTCAGAGGATGCACTGAACATCACCAGGCAGTGTAGATACCCCAAGTTCTTTAATGATATTAATAAGCCAGTAGAGATCCCGGGACAGCAGCCTGCAGCTTTAACTAGGTCATAAATAAGTAAATGCAATGAAGGCAGGGCTGTAAATTACTTATAGAAATTAAAAAGGTGAAACAAAGGTGCTCAGTGTTTATATCCCAAGTATGTGATGTCCAGTAATACAACTCAGCATTAATTACAGGGACTTAGCAAGTCTATTTGCAGATTCAATCTATTATTTATAGTGTACAGGGAATGCACCAGGTAGCCTTTACTTCATGTGTGGATAGATAGACACATAGACAGACAAATAAACCTCACACACAACTATATATATATATATATGTATATATATACACACACACGCACAAATAATTACATGCAGTCGTTAGCTCATTAAGGAATGTGACCAAATACATGCAGTTTAAGTGCTGAAACCATCAAGGAACTTGTGTCCCCGAAGCTATAAGTCCCCCCTCAATATCCTTGCCACTGTTTCCTTTCTTTAATTGGAAAGGATATAGAAAACACGTGTGTAGAGGCAATTATTCTACCTTATTTTCCATCAAGATCATTCCGCCAATTAGAGAAACTAAGGTACAAACACATTGATTATTCCGTATTATACTGGAGAGAAAAAAGTTAGACCCCTAAAAAATAACAGACAGGAAGACAGACATGTAGATAGATAGATAGATAAAAAGATAGAAAGACATATAGATAAATAGACAAACATACAGATAGATAAAGATAGATAAATAGATATATAGATATAGACAGATATCATGATAGACAGATGATTATAGATGATATATAGATAGATAGCTAGATAGATAGATAGTATAAATAGATAGCTAGATAGATAGATAGATAGATAAAATAAATAGATAGATAGTTAAGACAGATAGAGGAAGTATTCTTACCTGCACATCCAGGGTATGGGAGTGATATGTTTTGCAGTCAGTGTTTGTATAAGATTAAACCTTTAGGGGAACATTAGAGAATAAAGCCACAAGTCAAAAGTACAGATCTCTGGGATTGCTCCACAAACATCTGTTCCTTTATATTCTGCTGACTGTACACAATACATGTATAGAGCAGATTATATACCTCAGAGGCAATTACACACCAACATGCAGAACAGGATTGGAAGCAATGCTCAAAGTTTTTTTTAGCAAGGTAACCAAAACTAGTTGTGCACAGTAGCCAAGGCATAGTAGTAGAAGAGGCTGAAAGTCTTATTGAGGGGGCTTAAAACTTTTTTTCTCTTCCAATATGCTGAGATGAAATAATGAAATCAGGGCTTCTCTTTGTTGCTGGAAGTTCCATGTGCTAGTAGCCAGTTTTCTTCTCCCCATAAATCGAGCAGAGCTTTAAGCCTTGCCCTTTGCTTATAGATGCAATAAAACACTTAACTTTCTCTTGTGAGAGAAGGAAGCGTCATTATTATAGCCCAGAGCTGCCTCATTCCAAGTACCACGTCCTTTCCCCTACCTAAAATAATCCCTGCACATTCACAGAAAAAGAATAAAAAGGTGCTTCTATTCTGTATAGGAAGAAAAAAAATACCTTTTTAGAAATATCATAACAAGGGTAGATGTAGAGTGAGAGCCTGAAAGGAGTCTGGTTTTACAGCAAAGCCCCAATCATGCTGCACAATACCTAAAAGATAAGCTGATAAAGAGGACAATAAAATAAGACAATATATATCAAACGGATTTGTAGCCAAGTGTTTCCTGAAAAGACACAAATCGGCTACATACAAGAACATCAGCAGCAAGAACAACCACAATAACACAATACACCAAATAATAATAATAATAATAATAATAATATAGCACAGTCATACAGCTATGTTTGTGTGTATATTTTAGATAAAAATACAAGCATCTATCTATCAATTTACACTCAGACACATAGACACATGCATATTATAATGTATATCAAGACACACATATATATATATATATATATATATATATATATATATATATATATATATATAAACTATGCCTACCCACATAAGTGGTAGTTCTAACCCCCAAATTAAAAAAAGCAGATATTATACAAACCTTATTTGTAGTATAGGGGAAATTTATAGATCCCACACTTTTCTTGTATCATCTCAGCCTCAAATGGTCCCTTTATTTGTCTAAAACTTTATTTTGTGCAGTTGCTGCACTCGGGGGACTGCTGGTGTTCTACCAGGGCAATAAACGACCCCTGGATACGTCTGTTCCCATCTTTATGGCTTTACAGCCACCATTTCGCTTTGTTGGTCACAGGAAAAAGATCGTAAAATCCTTCAGCATCCGGGTTTCTCTTCAACCCTGAAAAAATATTGCTTTTTTTTTGTAACTTTCCACAAATAGTGGCCATTAGGAATTTCTTCTAAAACCAGAGCAGTGTTCTAGCAACTGCAACGCAATGCCATTGTCCATGGCATGCAGCTGTGGTATCAGCCCTGGTAGTATTAGTATTAATGAAGAAGCATTTGTATATTTATCCCATCTGGATAATGAAATCTTGTCATTTTAATAAACAAGGTGACTTTAGATGGGTGGAAGAATATGCATTTTACAGCTCTGACCTCTTCTGCAGCATTTTAATTCCAGTCATCTCATTAGACCTTTGCAATTTACTAAACCTCGCAGATCACACTTGAAAACCAATGTAATTATAAATCAGCCAAGCAAAGAATAAAATAGGGATCAAACACAGCATATGTGGTGGTGGTAGAGAGTGAGGTGGTGGGGACAAGTATGGCATAGTGTCAGTGAATAGAGTAAATGAAGGCGACATACATTCCCTGAATAATTGTATTAATCTGTGCTAATGAATGGCACAGTCCAGGTTGGTTATACAATACTGTATATGTGTGTATAGGTAGGTGATAAAATACTGTATATGTGTATAGGTAGGTTATACAGTACTGTATATGTGTGCAGGTAGGTTATACAGTACTGTGTATGTGTGTAGGTAGGTTATACAGTACTGTATATGTGTGTAGGTAGGTTATTCAATACTGTATATGTGTCTGTAGGTAGGTTATTCAATACTGTATATGTGTCTGTAGGTAGGTTATTCAATACTGTATATGTGTGTAGGTAGGTTATTCAATACTGTATATGTGTGTAGGTAGGGTATACAATATTGTATATGTTTGTGTAGGTGGGTTACACAATACAAAACTGTATAGGTCTGTAAAATATAAATGTATATACTCGTGTGAATAAATATATGGATTTATCTATATCTATCTGGTATCTATCTTTCTATCTATTTATCTATCTACCAACACATACATATATTTATTATTTTCACTAAAATATATATATATATATATATATATATACATACATATGTATGACATATATCAAAATATTCTACATAACACACATATATTTACACACAGACAATATATTTCCCTCGTGAACATGAAGCTTGATATAAAATTAATTTCTGCATGTGTAATCAGATGCATGCACATGAAGATCGCCCTGTATATTGTGATGTTCCCCCCATAGGACGAGCCTGTTTCTTGTCTGCTAAGTTCCCAATGCTTGTGCATACATTAGATTCTATTAAGAACAAAGTGAATTTCTATGGGAATAAAATGCAAATCAGCTGCAAGCTCCTGCGCCCCAGAGCTCCGCGAGGATACGTTTTTTTTTTTTCTTCTCTCTCTCCCTTATTTCATTTTATTTTTCCTCCTCCCAATAACTAATTTGATCTTTGTAATTCCAAGACTTTACTTTGAATGTATATACTTCCAACTGGGGAATCAACACAAGCAAAACCAATTTTTTCCTCTCTTGACATGTCGCCTCCTATTGGCTGCAGGCGGGTCAGCTGACTTTGTCATTTTGTCTGTCCTGGAGTGGAGCCGTCCCTATAACAATCTAGTTCAGACTACAAACTGGAGACAGAAATAAATATTAAAGAAATCTTACAGGCAGGTAAAGGAGAAGATATGAATTCCTATTTCACCAACCCCTCTTTATCCTGCCATTTAGCGAGTGGCCAAGAAGTCCTCCCCAATGTGGCCCTTAATTCCACTGCCTATGACCCTGTTAGGCATTTCTCCACTTATGGAGCAGCCGTTGCTCAAAATAGGATCTACTCTTCTCCATTTTACACCCCGCAAGATAATGTTGTTTTCAGCTCCAGCCGAGGCCCCTATGAGTATGGATCTAATGCATTTTACCAGGACAAGGACATGCTTACTAGCTGCAGGCAGAACTCTATGGGACACAATACACAGACTTCCATTGCACAGGATTTTAACAGTGACCAAAACAGATCCAGTGTCCAGGAACAGAAAACCAGCATCCAGATCTACCCATGGATGCAGCGCATGAACTCCCACAGTGGTAAGTTTTACAGCTTGCACATATAAATTACATAAACTCAACCATCTTTACGATCATCTCCCCAGCAGAACAGGCTCAGCTCCTTTTTTATGGCCTCGTAAAAGCCATAAACTAGTTCCTTTCACAGTTGCCGTTATAGGCCTTTTATTTGTTAAGTTGTAGCGAGCAAATCTGGCTTGTTATGTGCTTTCTAATTAAAAGACGCTGCAAAGATCTGCTATAAAGTTCAACCAGCTCTGCTTTCCTTACGGGGCGGCAAGAGTTAAACGCAGATACCTTTCCTTATATTAAGTAATAGATAGAAACTTTTTTTTTTTTTTTTTAATTTTTGGTAATGTTATTTATGGATTGATTGCACTTTTACAGGCAGTTAGTTCACACAGCGAAGGGATAGAGTTAATGTTTGTGTCTATATATTTAATTTAAATATTGATAGTATTAATTAAAACATTTATATTTGCTTAAATATCAGTGTAATGAAAATAGAAAATATGCTAATTGTAAATTAAATATTGCAGTATAGACAAAGAGAGATAGATTGATAGGTAGATAGATATAAGATAGATACATAGATAGATGGATAATATATATATATATATATATGAGATAGATAGATAGATAGATAGATAGATAGATATGAGATAGATATATAAATAGATATATAGATATGAGATAGATACATAGATAGATGGATAATAGATATATATATAGATATGAGATAGATATGAGCTGAGATAGATAGATAGATAGATAGATAGATAGATAAATAGATACTGTAGATAGATAGATAGACAGATAGATAAATTGGAGATGAGACTGGGAGGATGTGAGGTAGCATACTTTGAAAGTATATTTTAATATTCAGTATACAGGACTATATCCACATGGAAGCTGAGCCTGTAGGGTGGGCTAGCAGTGCAGTTATGGGGGCTGCAGGTCCTCTCTGGGCGGTTATGGGGTTCTTCTTCTTACTAATGATCCTCAGTATATCTTGTGTCTGATTCCCTAGGGGTGGGCTATGGCACGGACAGAAGGCGAGGTCGCCAGATCTACTCCCGTTATCAGACCCTGGAGCTGGAGAAGGAATTCCACTTCAATCGCTATCTGACCAGGCGCAGGAGGATTGAGATCGCCAATGCACTTTGCTTAACAGAGCGTCAGATCAAAATATGGTTCCAAAACAGGAGGATGAAGTGGAAAAAGGAGAGTAACCTGACTTCTACCCTGACTGGGGGCAACGGGGGATCTGCTGACAGCCTGACCGGGGGTAAGGAGGAGAAGCAAGAGAACACAGAAGAACAGCCCAAAGAGTGAGTGAATGGGGGGCTTCCACCAGCATCCCCCCTCTCACCTCGCCGTCCCCCCTCCTTCCCAGCTGGCAGAATTCATATGGATGGGCTGCATTATGGAAACAAAATATATAAATATATGAAAATATATATCTACACATCTCTTTCTAGAGCCAAAAGTGGACTAGCAATCCAGTGGAGGAGAAGGACAACTAGAAGTTTGCTAGCTCTGGCCAGTTTTTTTTTGTGATCCACCATTATGGCTTTGAGTCTCTCTCTGTGATGTTGTTTCTCCAACTTTAACTTAAAAACAAAAAAAAAACAGTATTCCAAAAAGTCTCACATTTCCTTGTACAAGAACCATTGCCTGCAAACACAAGGGAGAAGAAGACTTTGCCTGTGTGTGTTGTGTGCTGTGTGATGGGATGGACCCAGCACAGATCAAATGTGAAGAGCTCTCCCCAAGAAACTGTCCTCTTGCCCCCTCTGTGCCCTTTTGAGCCACGTCCATGCAGCATTTCCCCTCATAGCCTGACTGTATTATTTGGATGATCCTCCATATTCCATACTGTGACAGTTCCCGTGTGAACCTGATTTCTCATTGTGCCGTGGTGTCAGTATTCCTATTTATGTCAGCACTGCAATGTCCAGTAGTAGCTCGTAAAATGAAGTTTCATAGCTGTAGAATAATGGTTTCATTCTGTGTCTCACTGACCATGTATAAAGATCACGTCCTATGGACAAACTGTTGAGTATTTAATAAAGTTGATATTATTTTTATGTGCTGTTCTATGTATTTTTTTATTTCCTGGAAATACCCAGCATTTTACTAGTGTGTGTGTGCTTGCAAGGACAGAGGCTGTCTCTCCTTTGTGTAAAGTCACAAAACCCCCTGTATCTTCTATCACTGCCATCCAGGCGACATAGCACAATAAAGCTATATTATTCTTCAGTCAGGATAACTTCCTAAACACGTGTACTGTCTGGCTGCTATCAACAAGCCACTGTCCTTGCACTCCATTGTCAGCTTCTCCATATTATCCAAAGGCTAGGCATAAGCAGAGTATTTTCATAAAAAACTAGCAGCCCAAGAAATCCACAATGCACGCATAAAGACCAAATGAGAGTATAATACAAGTTAGCATCATGTACAGAAAGAAAGCAGGATTATTTTTGTGCTGTCACACAGGCATATAACACACTTTACTTACATAGGCTACCTATAAAAGCTATATTGACCATTAATATTAAATCTTCAAGAGAGGAGGGAATTAAAAGCACCACAGTATTTATCAGAATGATAGAGATATTATTCCAATAGAGCTACAGAAAAGAAGCTTCAGTTTATTCATTGAGTATTTGTAAACAATGAAACAAAAAATAAATAATAATAATAAAAAACACATAAATAGCTTGTTAGAAAGATAGCTAGACTGATAAATAGATAGATAGATAGAAAGATAGATAGAAAGATAGATAAAGATAGAAAGAGATAGAAAGATAGATAAAGATATAAAGAGACAGAAATGTAAATATGTATAAATATCTTACATACAGAAAACCGAAGTATTCCTACAAGAAAAAATGAACTATCCCTATAAATTTAGGCTCTGCAGTCAATAAGTGTAATATATATATATATATATATATATATATATATATATATATATATATATATACACACACACACACTTTTTCCCCTTAATCCTTAATCTATACGACTATCTCCCCCCTCTATAGCAGCAGCCTTAATAAAAGAAGCTGGGATATATATAACCAGGACTTGTATTTGCATTTTTTGATCTTCCAAGCACAACAACAAAAAATGCAGAGACCAGAACTTTCACTCCAGTGATCAAAACCACAGCCATTTATTGCACACGTATGTTTGGGAGATGCCTCCCTAGATAAGAAATCTACTGCATTTCAACGAACCAGACCAGAAAACAGACTGAACAAAGCCATCTACATGGCTGACATTCTATTTACACACGTGTCTTATCTGATGGGGGTTATACCTGCAAATATAAATCACAGGGATTGGCGGGTATATTGAAATATTATAGTTTATCTATAAACCCACTCCCCCCCCCCCCCCCAACCCATTCTATAAAATATAAGTCCCCTTAAAGTCTCCTTTAAAGGCAGGCTGTTAGATTCCTGGTGGGTCCCATTTCATAAAAAAAACGGATTAAATGACATCATAGGTGCAATGAATCCATGTTAATTGGATAATTAAATGTATCTGTTCTATTAATATAAACCACATTCGGATTCATGGCAGGGATGAGAAAATAAGAGGAAAATGCCATGTTATTATTATTTTTTTTCAATAGGAGCCTTGGGTAAAATCTGCAGCCATTAAATCCCTTGTTCAATTGGTGGTCAACCACCACTGTAATAAATTATTCACGTCGGGATATAGTTATAAAAATACAAGTTATGCGAGTCAACCATTGACCTATCACACCAATGGTGGTTCGTCCATGTTTAGCAGCAGGTGCTGTACCACCCGACTGGCACCAGGTGACGCTGTGGCCTCATTGTCTTCTTTTCCTTCTTGGGGCCTTGAGTTTGTTCTGCCAACATATCAGATACGTTTCACAGGCTTCCATCAATAACCTCCCGGGGTCATCAAGCCAAATTTATGACTGGCCAACAGAGTCACGTGACTCTATTTAAACATCCCATATTTGGGCAGAGCACATAGAATAAAGAAAGAGGATTCCCCAGCTATAAATTCTGCACTTTAGAGAACAAAACCCCTGAACTTCAAAGGGCCACAAATCAAGGCTAATCAAAGGGTGCAAAAAATAATAATACTAATAATAATCATCATCAGCAGCAGCAGCTATGAGCTCATACGTAGCCAATTCATTCTATAAGCAAAGTCCAAATGTTCCTGCCTATTCCATGCAAAGTTATGGGAATTATGGATCTGTATCCGAGGTCCCTTCATCCAGGTATTGCTACAGTGGGTTGGATCTGAGCATTACATTCCCATCTCCTGGTTCTTCAAACTCTCTAAACGGTCTGGAAATGCCTTCAAACCCCACAAGTAACTCTGACCGGCCTTCCTGTACTGTCATGGGCTCTGCTGGGCACACTCTGGGCAGAGGAGATCAGGGTGCCCTAAGCCCTGGGATTTACAATCAAAAAACCGGGAGCACTTCGTTGGAGGACAGATCTAAAGGGATTGAGAACATCAAAGCAGAGCCGGTACAAAGCACCCCACAAGGACAGCAACAACCCCAGCAGGGGCAGCCACAGCAGCAGCAGCAGCCACCCCAAATATACCCCTGGATGACCAAACTGCATATGAGCCATGGTAAACTTTCACTTCTCGCTTTTTGTTTCATAGGGGGTTTTTTTTTTGCATTGGTTTTTATAGGCCATGCGGGGCAAATAATAAAAAAAAACTGAGGTCGTAAATTTTACGACTTAGGCATCAATTGCTCGTAAAACTGTCCACTAAAAGGCTTACAGGCTATAGACGTTCAAATTTATGACAGCATAATTGGATCATAGAAACAAAACGTGGAGAAAAGACAATAATTTCATTTTTAGGGGGCAGAATAAAAAGATTTTTCTTACAAAAAAATAATATATATATAGGTTTATTTATTTCATTTGGCTAGAGATTGCAGTGGTGGGGTTTTATGCATTGGGGTTGTGTTATTTTTAATTGCATGTTTTTTTTTGTTGTTGCAACAATGTATTAGTTTGTATAGTGCCTTAGTGCAGGGGGTTATTTTCCTAACGTGTAGGATTTTTTTAAGGGTCCTTTTATTTATCCCCATTTTTAAAATATTGACCCCCGACTCCCTTCTCCCCTCTAGAAACTGATGGCAAACGTTCCCGGACGAGCTACACTCGCTACCAAACCCTGGAACTTGAGAAAGAATTCCATTTTAACAGATACCTGACTCGTCGCAGGCGCATCGAAATCGCCAACAATCTATGTTTAAACGAGAGGCAGATCAAGATCTGGTTCCAGAACCGAAGAATGAAGTGGAAGAAGGATTCCAAAGTCAAAACCAAAGACTCCCTTTAAAAAAGGAACCTCGAAGGAGCTTAGATATTTAATCTTACTTTTACTACATCTACTTTCAGAAACTTTTTATTTTCCCTTTTTTTGGTATGAGGGGGAGGTGGAAGAGATCAAAAGAAGGTAAAATCTTGACTGATCTCCCATAGGATCCCCCCCACTCATGTATAGATTGTGTATAGATCTGTATTTTGTCCATGAAGTGTATTCTTTTTGACCAATTTGAGTCTCAAGGTGGAGTAAAAAAAAAAATAATAATTCTCTAGGCAGCTCCTTGCTTCAGTTTACACGTCCAGGCTGTATTGTATAGACTTGCAATCTGTCCAGGGTCAAGGAAAGTTCTTTAGAAAAAAAAAATGCTAATTGGGCTACTGGGCTGAAAGGGCAGGCAAAGTGTGGCTGTATTATATTGTGCTTATTATACTAGGGGGGTCGATGACCAGTTAGATGGGGGGAAATATAAAGGGAAAAGGGCACAAGGCTAAAGTTTCAAGCTGAAACTTTCCTATTTGTTATATAGAGTATTGTAGGTACACACTAGACTGTGTGTACATCCTGATATTCCGTCCATGCACTTGTATAGTCCCCATAATGTCACTATTATTCCAAGTGAACTTGTTCTTTTATGTCCCATTGATAGATAGCATTTCTGTTCTCTTTTCTTTTGGGTCAGAACCGTCCACATCTTCTCCCACTCCGGTACACTATGGTATCATTTGTCTTTTTGTGCAGGATCCATTACAATTGGAGGGGCATGATGGAGGGGACAGTAGGACTTGTTTTTTTCCCCCAGTGTAATTTATTGTATTTTGTTGTTGTTTTTTTATGCTTTTATTTCCGAGTGTATAAAGCCACGATTTGTACGTCATCGTTTTAATATCCTTCCTAGTCAGTTCTACTCAATAATGTAAACTCATATATTTATTGCTTTCAATTTCATATGTGAGAAATCATGAATCCTATATTTTGTCATATTGAATAAACTGCAAGTAATATAACAGTTGAACTGAATATCAAACTCTATCTTTGCTTTCACAATCATTTTTTAAGGGGGGGGAGGGGGTATGTGACAGCTTTTCTGTCACAGAGGTTTAATATAGAACATCCCATGTGTCTTTGGTAATTTTTGGGATCAGTATTAAATATGGAGGGCAATCTAAATGTATACATTTTATAAGTAAATGGGGCCTAACTGACTAAACGTGAAGGAGCTAATGATATTTGCATATTTATGTGTGGCTGATTCACCTACACACATAAACCTCTGAACACAGCTGATGTAGCAGTGCTGAGACTGTCATTGGCAATTTGGCAACATATATGACTGCTGGTAAACATACATGGTGCACAGATAAAGAAATAGATACATAGCAAATCTATCTCTGCTCTGTGTGTCCATCTTTGTATCTGTTTATCTATCTATCAACATAGTATCTATCTGTCTATCTATCTTGAGTCTATCTATCTATTATCTATCTATCTATCTATCTATCTATCTATCTATCTATCTATCTATCTATCTATCTATCTATCTATCCGACATACTAAGTAATATGGCCCAAAATATCTTCATTCCTCTGGGTGACAGGAACACCCTTTATAGAAGATCAGCTCTAATCTGGAAATATATATTTATACATATGAAAAGGACATACCTGGGAATGACCTTTGATCCTGAAATTTCTGTTCCAGAGTCCCAAGCAAATATCATGACCTGTATTATAAAACTAACCCAAAGTGCTGAAGGTATAAACCCCTCACACAGCCAAAATTGTTCTCTTGGTGTGTAAATTTCACCTCAAGACTGGAGTCCTGAGAAAATGATTCCATTGTGTTATCTGCAATCTGGCC